>NC_056746.1:604487852-604787852 GCF_019279795.1 Protopterus annectens | reverse complement strand
AAGAGAAATATTTTTGGATAGTGTCTTGGAGAGAATTTATTGTTGAGGCTGCACATATTAATGTGGAGACATCTGTGTACTGAGCTAAATTAGCATCGTGAGTGGAGGTTATCAATAAATATATTAAATAGGAGAGAATCCAGGATAGAGCCCTGAGGGACATCTGTAGTAACTGGTTGAAAGGATGAGTAGGTTTGTTGCCATTTAACAGCTTGTTGCCTTCCAGACAGGTAACTAAGTAACCATGACCAGGAGTTTTGTGAAAATCCTATTGAGGAGAGCTGAATGACTTGTTGGTGCAAAATAGTATCAAATGCCTTTGACAAGTGTAAGAACATAGTAGACACAAGCAGACCATTGTTTCTATGTCAGTTTATTACATTGGCAAAATGTAGTAGCGCAGTAGTGGTGCTTTGCTGGGGCCTAAAGCACTGTTGTGCTTCTGAGAGCAAGTTATTTGAGGTTAGGTATTACATCAGCTGTATATGCATGCATTTCTCTAATATTTTAGAGAGGGGGGAGAGATTCACTATTGATCTGTAGTTATTAAACTCTAAAAGATGTGCCACCTTCGTGCAGTGGTATGATGTAGGATTTTTTCTACAGTGATGGGATGTATCTTTCTACTATGAACATGTTAACTAGTATGGGCACAAGGAAGGCTATGACGTCTGTGGCCATTTTTTGGTAGTCTGATGGTAGTTGGTCTACAGCTGTGGAGGTACTTCTTAGTTTAAGGAGCAACTTCATTATGAGTGAGGTGGGTACTGGACTAAAATTGAACAGCTGTGATTGGTTTTGGTTGTACAGGGGTTGAGAGAGGGGGCAGACGTATTAGTGTCTAATAGAGATAACATTAATTGTATAAAGTAGGAATTAATCTATGTGGTGATAGAGTCTGTGGTATTCCTTTTTTTGGAGAGGAGTGGTGTTCTTGCCAGAGTGGAATAGTTATTTAGTGATGACCAAAAATATTTTTGGTTGTTTTGATGTTTGTCTTGTAGGTAGGTTGTTGTATGTTTGCTTGTCCCATTTTATAGGGAGTTTTGCAAGTTTTCTAAGATGTCTAAATTGCTGGTAGACATTTTTGAGTTCTATTTTTATACCCATTTTCCAGCCGTTATCCCTTTTTATCTTGAGGGTTTTTTTTGTTTGTTTCTTTTATTAGCCATGGTGTAGGTTTGGATTTTACTCTTTTATTATGTACTGGTTCTAGATTATTTAAGGTCTGTAAGAATATGCTGTTAAAGTGTTCTGCAGCAGTATCTAGTGGCATTGTTCTAAGCATATTCTAGGTATATTGTTTTAGTATTTCATTGAAAATATATTTGCTATGATTGTTTGTATTTCATAGTTGGTTATAGATACTATGTTTATCTAGGTTATGGTGAGTTCTAATAGCATGTGATCACTTATGATATAGATACACAGGTGATTTCTAGGCTAATGGCACAAAATCCTTTATAAGCCTATCTGAAAATACTCAGGATATGACAATATTATATCTTAATTCCCCAGCCCCAGATATGGGATGGGGTAGTATCAAGGTAGTGGGTCTTTGGGTATTGGAACCCTGAGTCATTTTACAGACTGCCTGTCTTCATAAGGGACATGGGCAGTTCCCCGGGAGTGAATTTATGGTTCCCCCATCCATTTATCAAAATTCTTTTTGGAAAGAGTGAGGGAAGGGCTTTGTTTTGCAAACATAGGAAGTTTATTCCACAGATGAGGTAGCCTTTGGGATACCACTCTGTCTCTCCAGCAAGTTCTGTTAGAGTCACAAATAAGGTTCATATCCATGGAACACATAACCCTTGTATAACTTTTCTTGCCAATATGTAACATTTTCATCAGGGCTGGATCAGAAAGTGCCCTGTAGGTCCAGTATAAGTCCCCTCTCAATAAACAATATGAGACGGAGTAAAGGGATAGGACCTGTAATTGGTCTGCATAAGATATGTGCCTTACATTTTGTATTTTTAAAATGAGAAACCTCTGGGCCACTCCAGTTGTGTAAGTGCTTGATTAGGTGCATGCAGAAGCGAGCATTGTACTCAATTATGGGCCCGATGAGGGCTGAATACAATGCCACTATGACTTCCTTTGATCATGATGCCATGCCTTAACCTATAAGTTGAGTCACACAGAAGGATTTCCTCACTACCATAGCTGCCTAGTGCCAGAGTTTAGGTTACTGTGTATTTGTGTTCCTAGGTCCCTCATCACTGGGTCTACTTTTAGGGATGTGCTATCTTTCCATTGATATCTAATTTACAGAAGGGTATGATTTTGCATTTTTTAGCATTTAGTCTTAGACCATGGTTTTGGTACTAGTCATTTTTAGGCCTGTTTGTGGAATGGCAGAATCATTTGGGGATTCAGTGATTGCTTCCATCTTACAGTCATCAGCAAACTTGGTGAGCCAGAAGCTCACAACACTGGCCTTCACTTCAGAGAAGTATATACCAAATAGGAAGGGTCTGAACACTAAGCTCTGTAGGACACCACTAGTAACAGATTTCTTAACGGAAGTGGGTTCACCTATCCAGACAACATGTGTCCTGTCAGTGCACCAGTTGACTGTTCACCTGACCATGTAGGGGTTTATGCCTAATTCAGTACATTTATCTATGATCCCTGAGTGGGAGATTGTGTCGAAAGCTTTGATCATAGGTTCATAGGTAGGTACTAGGCTATCGGCCCTAGGGCCCATACAAGCCTAGCCAAAAAATGTACCCTGGCTTTCGCCACGCAAGTAAATTATTTTCCTGTGCCCCTATTGAGCAGAGCCACAGAAGTGATTCCCGGGGTGAATTTCCCATCCAATCATCAAGATTTTCCTTGAAGAGTGCTAATGAGGAGCTCTGTTTGACATAGATAGGCAGTCTGTTCCAGAGTATGGGAAGTCTCTGGGACAGGAATCTATCCCTCCAGCATGTTCTGTTTATTGTGGTGACAAGGTTAAGGTCCCTAGAGCGTGTAGCTCGGAGGGATTGGGATTTCTTTAAGTGGAGCATGTCCAACAGCTGTGGGTTTGACATAGCTTTGTATGTTAGGCAGAGATCACCCCTGAGTAGGCGATATGCGATGGAGTAAACCTGTAGTTTTTTGAGACGGTCTGCATAGAGCGTCTGTTTGAGGCCAGTAATCCTGTTTGTGAGGTATTTCTGTGGTCTTTCCAGTTGTTGTAGATGTCTTGTGAGGTACATACCAAAAGGGCGTTGTACTCTATAATGGGTCTAATGAGTGATGAGTAGAGGGGAACAATGACCTCTTTTTTTCTGGATGAGAATCCTTTTGTGATGAGATGAGCCACGTAGAAGGATTTCCTGACCACTGTGGTGATATGATTATCAAAGGAGAGACTACTGTCCACCTGTGTCACAAGGTCTCTTATCACATTTTCGGCATTAAGTAGACTACCAGCTATGTGGTAGTTCATGGGTACAGAGTTTTTACCAAAGGGGATGACAATACACTTTTTGGCATTGAGCTTCAGGCCATGGCTTTGACACCAGGTATCTGTCTCAGTGAGGCCCTTTTGTAGTTTGTCCACATCGTTAGGAGTTTCGATTATGGCTCCTAGTTTGCAGTCATCTGCAAACTTTGTTAGCCAAAGACCTTCTGTGTTGGCCTGCACTTCAGAGAAGTAGATACCAAACAGGAGAGGACCCAGGACTGAACCCTGTGGTACTCCACTTGTCACTGGTCTGATGTCGGATTTAGAATCCGCTACTTTCACAGTGTGGGTTCTGTCCGTGAGCCAGTTGGCAACCCATCTTGTGACATAGGGATTTATACCTAGTTTAGTGAGCTTATCTATAATTCCAGAGTGGGGGATGGTGTCGAAAGCCTTGGCGAGATCTAGATAAGCTGTGTGAACCATTTTACCCTTATCTGTGGATTTGGTGACTGCTTCAAAGAAGTCAATCAGGTTTAGGAGACATGATATGCCTTTTACAAATCCAAACTGAGTAGGGTCCAGAGTTTGGAGATTACCAATGTCTTTGTTTATGAGTTCCACAATGATACGTTCCATGGCCTTGCAGACCAGGCTCGTCAGGCTAATGGGGCGGTAGTTCCCGGGGTCCATCGTGGCTCCCCCTTTGTGGAATGGGATAACTGTCGCGGTGCGCCATTCAGTGGGTACAAAGCCTGAGGTGAGGCTATGATTGAACATGGTACTTAGGTAGGGTGCCAGTTCATTCTGTAGTTTGTGTAGAACGCAGCCTGAGATATTGTCAGGTCCCATGGATGCTGTGTTCTTGGCTTTGGAGAGTGTGTTTTTTACCTGTGCAGCCGTGATTATAGGAACTTTGCATTCTTCCGGTATAGAGATGGGCCCTCTAGGGGGTGAGAGGGGGTAAAGTTAGCACTGAACCTATCTGCTATGGTGTTGGCAATATCAGTTGGTTTTGTATATTTAGTGCCATTATGCTGTAACTCAGAGCAGATCTGAATGTTCCCATTTAGATTCTTGACATAGCTATAGAATGCTTTGTGGTTGTCTTTAGAGTCAGTGGCAATTTTATTTTCTTAACTAGCTTTGGAGGATTTTATGAGGGATATCAGCTTCTTACTGAGGTTGACCAGGGAGTTCCTCCAGTCATGGGATTTTACTCTTTTTTGTAACAGTTTCTTTCTGCTGTTGTAGAGTTTGTTTATGGCAGAGGACCACCAGATTGGCTTCCTTTTTTTGGAGGATAACATCTTGGTTCTATTAGGAATGCATGATCCATGCACTCGTGTAAGTGCTTATAAAGTGCATTTGTGTATGATTCGGCAGTCATACCTCTATTGTCCGTCTGCATGGGTGTCATGAAGTTTGCCACTTCTGTTTTAAGAAGTGTGAAGTTGGTTTTTGAGAAGTTTTTTACAATGGTTTCCCTAATTGGGGCTGGGGGTGGGATGTGGATGTCTAGGCTGATTAACTTGTGGTCGGATCTGACCAACGAGGAATTGACCTCTGGTGTGGAACACCGGTTTCCCATGTTGGTAATGACCAGGTCTAGGATATTGCTGCCCTTGGTGGGGGTGTGAATAAGTTGATCCAAGGCGTTGGAATGTATGAATTCTAGAAAACGTTGAGCAAAAGAGTTGGTACATGAGTAGTTTTCCCAGTTAATGGTGGGGTAGTTGAAATCGCCCATTATTAGGGTGTTGGGTTGTACTCTAATACTTTCCAGTGTATCAAGAAATGAGGAGTGTGAATCCTGGGGCATGGTGGGGGGGGTCTGTAGCAAGCTACAATTTGGATTGCGGTCTTGCCCAGAATTAGTTGCACTTGGATAATCTTGGATGCATTATGCTGTGCAACTAGCCTGGAGGTGTGGATATCCTTAATGAATATGGACACGCCTCCGCCTTTAGTGCTTCTTTTTGGGTTAGGTGGCCGAAAGGTGTGGTATGAATTGAAGCCTGGTAATGCAGGGGTGCTCTCTGGAGCTTTGAACCAAGTCTCTGTCACTGCACAGATGTCAGTGTTCTCCATTTTAAGAAGTGCCTCGAGTGAGTGCATTTTGAGGTTTAGACTTCTAGCATTGAGTAGCATTACCCTCAGATTTTGCTTGCTTGTACCTGTTACGGAGGTGAATTTGTCATTTGAACCTTGCCTAAAAAAGGCACTATAGGGGTGACAAGAGCCTTAGCCAGTATCCAGAATCCTAAGGGCGACAGGTGCAGGCCATCTCTGGCAAAGCATCGTGGACTGTCGATCATGTCGTCCCAGGCAAACAAATACTGGATCCCCTTAGAATGACACCAGAAGCTTAGCCAATTGTTGAAGTCAATCATTTTGTCCCTGTACTGTGGTATCATTCTGGGTGATGGCAGGATGCTACTCAGGGTTAGGGTCATACCTGCCTGGGATACAAGATCGGAGAGCTCCTTCATGTCTCTTTTCGTGTAGTCCAGGGAGGTACGTCTCAGGTCATTCACACCAACATGGACAATGACAGTGTCATATTTGTACTTATTGTGGAGTGACCTGAGTGCATGCGTTATGTGGCGGATCCTGGCACCTGACAGGCAGCTGACAGTAACTTTCTGCTTGTTTAGTCTAGTGAGTGGAACATCAGTGTGCCTGACTTTAGAGTAACCTATGACTAGAGTGTTGGGTACGTTGTTATGCCTTATGGGCTGTGGTTGAGTGGCACACTGAGTTTGTGGGCTATGTGTCATTTGGGTTGTGTTGGGGGGTGGAGTTTGCTTGCGTTTATGCTTTGGATGTCCCTGATGCTTGGGCAGGTTTTTATTGAGAGCCACCGCGAATGTAGGTGTGTGTTTTGTGTTTCTATGTGTGTGTTTTGGTGGTGTAGGTTTTGACGGACTATGTGATGAGTGTGGTGTGGTGCAAGTGTTTACCTTCTCCTCTTGACTGTCTAGTCCAGTCTTGGGTGAAGAGAGCTTTGCTTCCAGTTTGGCTATATAAGTGCATCTCTCACAGGTTGTAGTGTTGGGTGGTAGGAGGAGAGGGTTGTAGGTGTACATGAGGCAATTGCTGCATTGCCCCAAGATGCCCAGATTCATCAGTTAGACAAGAGATATCACTGGGAGCTGACCTTAGACATGCCTGGATAACTGCTTATTTATTAAGTACTAAAAACTGCTTTCCACTAGACAAGTGAGGAAAGTTGAGTGCTGTAGTAATTTGCAGCTTATGTAGTGCTTACAATGAGTTCTGAATAAGTGCTGAGTTCAAAGAAACAGATTTGAGTGCTGAAACTAGAAAACTGGCTAGTTATAAGAAAAAAAAACTAAGCTAGAAGGCTTCCCTCCAACACAGAAGGGCTTGGGGGCTCAGAAGTCTACAAACAGTCTATACGACTTAACAGGAAAGGCAGGAAACAAGCTTAATTTTTTATTTATTTATTTGTTTTTTCTGTTTCCCAGATGCTCTCTTTGTACACAGTAGGAGTGCCTGAAATCAGAATATGATCTCACTGCACTCAGTTGAGTGAGCAAATGATATGAGCCCAGAAGGAGTTTCCAAACACAAATTTACAAGAGGGGCGGGCAGTTTCAGGGCCACTAAGATTAACACCAAAACAAAGGGAGGCTGGGTGGGACTAACTGAAGAGCAGAGTCAAAACTTCCAGTTCAGTTAATGCTCCTGCAACACAGTTAAATCAATTTAAATACTGTATTATTTAGGTCTAAATGAGTGGTGTGTAGCATTTTGCCATCATCCATGGCCCTGGTGACTTTCTCAAAGAAGTCTACCAGACTGAGCAGGCAAGACCTCCCTTTGATAAAGCCAAGTTGAGTCTGGCCCAGTGTTTGGAAATTTCCTAAGTCGTTATTGATCAGGTCCATAATAAGTCAAGGTTATGGATCTGTAGTTGCCTGGGTCAGTTGATGCCCCCCCCCCCCTTGTGCAGTGTTAAGAGAAAAAGTTTTAAAACATACTGTCATTTGTCTTTTTCCTCTTCTTGCAAAGTGAACATGTTATTTGTTGGGATATGCCTATCAAAGATGGGCCTCATCTGTGAACAAAGTGCAGCACTGCTTATAAACCTGAATAATATCTGTTTTCTGCTTTTCAGAATGAAGAGATTTGGTTATAGCTTAGTGAAGCCTGGGATAAGGACACACGGCCGAGTAAGAGTTAATTTACTGAAGCAGGCTGTGTGTCCTGGAAAATTTGAGCTACCATTGTTGAACTGAACATTCTGTACTTCTTGGACATTCTGTACTAACTGTTGGTTTGAGGTGATTTGTGATAAACATGTTTATCACAGGTGTTTTCCATAGCCAACTGTCAACTGTCAGAAATGTAACAAAAAGTTGTTTTGCTTGCAGTATAAAAGTTGATGTCAGTAAACAAGTTGACCAGAGGAGATCATCTTGGCCAACATGCTGTGTAATCTGGTTAGCTGCTAATAAAGAAGTTTTTCATCACCTGAGGCAGATGTGACTCGTTTGAATTTTTCTTCTGACATTTTGGTCCTTCGGATGGGAAACCTCTACGAAGATACGGATCAGACCAACAGAGAGACCGAAAAACCTGTGCAGGTGAGGGTTTCTCATCTTAAGATTCCCTCGACCGAAAGCCCTCCGACTGATTTGTCGTTGAGAGGAGGCCGGCCGCTCTCTGATCCCTATCTGAGGGACGGTTTCTGAACCAAAAGGGGAAACGGAGTCTCATCTGGTTCGGGTAGGATGAAAACTAAATTTTCTTTTAATTCAATTTAACCTTGTCGACAAGGGTTTTACTTTTAGTTAAGGGTGGGTAGGATTACTTGTTAAGATTATTTTGTTAGGATCACCCGTTAAGATAGCCCCATTTTATAATAAGCCCTGTAAAATAACTTTGATACAGTCCTAAAATAAGAAATCTAGGGGAAACATGGGTTCGAGTTGCTGCAAGTGTAAGAGTATGTCCGTTTAAATGTTGATGCTAAGTATATGAAAGGTTTAAACAAAAATAATGTTAGATTTTTGAAAAAGTGGAAGTTGAAATATGATTTTGATGGTACCCTGAATAAGAATGCCTGTGCAAAATTGGTTAGAGATTTGAAAAGAGATGCGGGAACTAGAACTAAAAAGCAAAGACAATTGGGATTTCCCCAAGCACAAAAATGGTTAGAAGAAGCAAATAAACGAGCTATAAAAGAAAAACAGTGCCAGGAAAAAGAAAAAATAAATCAAAAGGGATTACTGGTGCCAAGTGGAAAAGTAGCTTTATTTTTAGATAAGGAGGATGAGCATACAGTTTGTGCGGTACAGAGGCAGGCAACTTCCCCACCATATGGGGAAATTGCTGCTGCTGTACCGGCGGAACCTCCTCAATATCAGTCTGAAGATGTGGGATCTGTACAGCAGGGTGGGTTATTGGCTGCTGAAGGAAGCGTTGTGACCCCTCCAATTTACCCGCAAATTCCGTAGTACCCAAGGTTGCTTTGCAACAGGTAGATCAATCTATGCAGTTAAGATCAGGACCAGCAGGGCAAGGACGTTGGGCCATTAAACTTTCTGACTACTCAGAAGCTCTTCCCTTAATACAAGTTGCAAACCCACAAGCAGGGGATGTTGGACAAGAGCCAACTATTTTAGTTTATCGTCCCTGGGCTAGCGAAGATATAAAACGAGCTACAGATGGTATTCCTCATCCCAAGGTTAATTTTCAAAAGTTTTCTGAGGACATAGTTGGTATGCGTTTAAGTTATCATCTAAATGGTTTAGAAGTAGAACAAGTAGTGCGACAAATCCTGGGTCCAGATTGGCACTTAGTTTGTGGTACTTGGACATGTAAGGCAGATGACGGCACTACATTAAAGCATAATTCTGGGGTGTTAGACACGCGAGTCACTGATCTGTTAAAGAGAATTTCTGATAAGTGGCGTCCAAGAGCAGATTGGACAGTAATAAATCAGTGCATCCAAAATGATGATGAATCTGTAGATCACTATATTGTAAGATTGACAGAAGTGTTCAATAACCATTGTGGAATGATGATTCCGCAGGATCAGACCAATGATAGTCCGTATGAACAGCAATTGAAAAATGCTTTTCTTAAGGGTTGTAGGGCTCCAATAAGTAGTTTTATAACTAAGCATATGGTAGATCACAGAACATGTAGACTGCAAACTTTGTTTGAATATGCACGGCATGCTGAGCGACATTTCAATTTAAAAAAGAAAAAGAAAGTACAAGTGTTGGCAGTAGGGGATGATGGTGGTATATTCTTGGTACAGGACCA
Source organism: Protopterus annectens (assembly GCF_019279795.1). Classification (NCBI taxonomy): domain Eukaryota; kingdom Metazoa; phylum Chordata; order Ceratodontiformes; family Protopteridae; genus Protopterus; species Protopterus annectens. Next base: position 604,778,152 of record NC_056746.1, on the reverse strand, counting down.
AAGGGGGCAAGGGCACCGTGGTGGCGTAAAAAAACGTGGGGGCCCAAAATGGGACACGTTAAATAAACCGGGTGGACATTCAGAGGAATATGAGGGGAGGTTAAAACGTGGAGAATGTTTTAAATGCGGTAGACGTGGGCACTTTGCTGCCGACTGTGAAGAGTGGCAACATCCCCCACAGCTGTGGCAACATCCCCCACAGCTTACGAACAAGGGCTCCGCATAACTATATGATAGTAAAGGAAGGCACCAAATTAATTATTGTGATTATTGTAGAGAAGAAGAAAGCGAGAATGATTATGATGATGATGAGGCAGACACTCTCTGCGATGAATGTCAGAACACTCATAAGGAAGGGCGGGATTGTGACTGTGAAGTCATAAACCTGGCAAATTTGGGTATTGCTATGCATCTAGATCAAAAACCCATGATAGAGTTTTTGGTTGAGGGACAGAAAGTGGAGTTTTTATGTGATTCAGGTGCATCACGTACACTTTTGGCTCCAGCAGTTCTGCCGAACTGCGAAACAGATGAGTTTGTCCTTGTGAAAGCAGCAAACGGGAAAATCTATAAGGAATCACTGTCTCATCCTCTATTGTTCATAGATCCGCAAACAAACCAAACTGTTAGGTGTAGGGTAATTATATCGAAAGTTTGTCCAGTTAATTTGCTGGGAAGAGATTTGATGCATTTGTTTGGAATAGCGGCAATTCCCACACCTAAAGGCATTGAGGCGAAAAGGTTAGCGGGTGGCTTGGTGGTACAAGGAGTACAAGACTTGTTTTACTGGTATAGCCAGGACTTGATTTCAAATGGGTCGGGGAGGGTTGATACAGATTAGATCAACCTAGCTTTAAGTAAATCTAGGAGCGGGTCACCACAGGTTGCGGTGCACTTACATTGTACAATGTTCTATAGAAAGGCCCCTGGTCCGGATAAAGAATTTGAAAAAGAATTCTTTAAGCACAAACATGCAAGGATAATTTTGAATGATATGTTTTGGGATACGCAAGGTAATACAGTAGTGACCTGTATTTTGACCAAAGAAATGAGTTCTTTATATCGCTCAGGTTATAGCCCACATATTTCAATTACTAAAGCGGTGGGGACACATTGGGTAGATTTAGCGAAAAAGGTAACGAATTGGGACACAATGTCCGAAAGTCAATTGAAGGATCTACAGATCCAGGTACAAATATTAAATTGGGTGACTTGGGCACAACCAAGCGTGCACCTCAGGGATGACAAAACAGAAATGGCATGACAAATCCTCCTAACTCAAGAGGAAGATAGTGCGTTAAGTGCCTTACCTGTAGATTTATGGTCAAAAGGTAAAGGGGATGTAGGACTGATGAAAACAGCAGGTGAAGTTTGTATAACTCCAAAGTCAGGTTTTAGACCTCGTAAGCACCAATACCTGCTAAGTAAACAAGCAGAGGAAGGAATTAAGCCAGTTATTGAGCAGCTAAAACAGGTAGGAATTCTTGTTGAATGCCCAGATTCGCTCTGCAATACTCCTTTGTTTCCTGTAAAGAAACCGGATGGGTCATGGAGGTTGGTTCAGGATTTACAAGCAGTTAATTCGGCTGTGATCCCAAGAGCACCGGTGGTCCCTGACCCCTATACATTACTTAATGATTTACTACCTCAGCACAGATATTTTTCTGTCTTAGATATAAGCAATGCTTTTTCATCCATACCACTACATGAGGAGAGTAGATTTTGGTTTGCATTCACTTATCAAGGTAAAAGATACACCTACACCAGATTGCCACAGGGTTATTGTGAGAGTCCGACAATATTCGCACAAGAAATGGCTGCGAATTTAGCTCAGTTTGTTCCCCCAAAGGGAAGCCAGGTTCTGTTGTATGTAGATGATATTTTGTTGGCCTCACCCACGCAGGAAAGTTGTAGAAAGCATACCCTTGCCCTTCTTAGTTTTTTAGCTGAGCAAGGACATGGGGTAAATGGAGAGGGGTTGCAATTGTGGAAGGCACAAGTAAAGTACTTGGGTTATTTGGTTTCGCGGGCAGGTAGACAATTGGAGAGCAGGGGAGGGCGGGCAGTTCTTGAGGCACCGGTGCCCACGGCTAAGCGGGAGATGATGTCCTTTTTAGGTGTGACTAATTTTTGTAGAAGTTGGATCACTGGCTGTGCTGAGGAGGTGGGGCCATTGACCGCACTAATCTATGACACTCCCATGGCAGCTAAAAATGATATACAGTGGACAAATAAGGCAATACAGGCATTTAATAGAATTAAGCAATTGATAGCAGGATCCTCTGTTTTGGGTTTTCCGAACTATTCTAAGCCGTTTGTGCAAATGGTTGATTGTAGGGGAGAGTATATGACTTCGGTTCTGGTGCAGGTACATGGGGATAGACGGAGGCCGATGGCTTTCTGCTCCTCCAGATTGGATCCTGTTGCAAGGGCATTGCCGCATTCTGTTCAAGCTGTAGTGGCAGCCGCCATGGCAGTACAAGCCTCAGCATTATTAGTTTTGTTTCACCCATTACAATTGCGGGTTCCACATTCAGTAGCTACTATACTTTTGCAAGATAAGATAGCCTTTTTGTCTCCTAGTCGACATTTGTCGTGTGTGACAGTGCTGCTGGCACGGCCTCATATGACCATAGAAAGATGTACTACTCTTAATCCGGCGACACTTTTGCCAACTCCAGAAGAAGGTACTCCACACGTTTGTTTAGAGAGCATTCATGACAAAGTACTTCCCCGACCAGATTTAACGGATATTCCGTTGATAGATTCTGATCTCGTTTTGTTTATAGACGGATCAGGAAAGAAGGACACTGTAGGAAAAACTGTCACCACAGAAACTGAAGTTTTGGAGGCAAAAAGATTGTCAAACATTTATTCTGCACAAGCAGTTGAGTTGGTGGCTTTGACTCGAGCTTGTACCTTAGGGGAGGGTAAAGTGACAATTTATACAGATAGTCAATATGCTTTCTCCACTGTACATGTTTTCGCTCAACAGTGGAAGAATAGGGGAATGGTTACTGCGACAGGCAAACCAATAAATCACAGAGATTTAATTCTACAGTTGTTAGATGCAGTGCAACTACCACTTCAGATAGCGATATGTAAATGTTCCGCACATACCAACAGAAAAGATCCTGTCTCCAGGGGAAATGCCCTTGCTGATATGGCTGCAAAAAAGGCAGCTCAAGAAAATGATTTGCTTTTACATGACAATGATTTAGAGCCCAGACACCTCTTAGACTTAGAGACCTCTTAGACTTAGAGACGCTAAAAGTAATGCAAACATTGACAACACAGAAGGAAAAATGTCATTGGGTAAAATATGGTATCACTCAACAGGATGGGTTGTATAGGGCATCAGATGGCAAAATGGTATTACCCTCAAACCTTTTTAGGTATGCGGCATTGGTTAGCCATGGACCTGCCCATGTAGGAGTACAGACGATGATTCAAATAGTGTCTAAGGTGTTTTCGTGTAAGGGGTTTTCAACTTATGTAAAGCAATTCTGTTTATCTTGTTTATTATGTGCAAAGTATCATGCTCAGGGGGCAGTTAAAAAGTCTCAGCAGGCATTCCCCACCCCTCCATATCCATTCCACACATTCTGTATGGACTTTATTGAATTGACACCCTTAGAGGGAAAAAGGTTCTGTTTAGTCATTATTGATGCTTTTTCTAAATGGGTAGAAGCTTTTCCAGTAAAGCACCCGAATGCACAAACAGTAGCAAAGCTTTTGACTACAGAAATAATTCCCCGATTTGGTTTACCAAGACGCATTTACAGTGATAATGGGTCTCATTTTGTTAATCAGATTGTTCAGAAGTTGGGTCAAGTGTTTCAAAGTGATCTTAAGTATCATTGTGTTTACCATCCCCAATCAGCTGGACTGGTGGAAAGACACAACGGTGTCTTGAAGAGTAAGCTCCGCAAACTGATGGCAGAAACACATAGATCATGGACTGCGTGCCTTCCATTGGCACTCCTGTATATGCGAATCTCACCTTCCTACAAAGGACTTACACCATTTGAACTTTTGTTTGGGAGACCATATTACGTCCCGCAGTGGCAAGGATTGTTGCCAGCGAAACGTGAGGGGGTGAGGATCTAGCGGATTATATGAAGAAGCTGCTAAATGTCAAATCTCTTGTAACCAATGACTGCTTTGCAGATTCCAGAAATGAAACCTTGTTAAGCATGGCACCCGGGGACTGGGTGTGGATCCGAATTGTGAAGAGAAAGAGTTGGTCATCCCCCAGGTGGGAAGGCCCATACCAAGTACTTATCTCGACACCTACGGCTGTAAAGATCGCTGAGAGGACTTCGTGGATTCATATCACCCACTGTAAAGAACTCAAGACTCTTCCTTCTGCCATTGATATTGGTCAAACTCCACCGGACCTCTCAGCGCAAAGTCTGGCTACAAAGGGGGATTAGTCCAATAGGGATTAGTTCGTCTCAAACCCAGTGAAGAAACCAATGGCACGAGGTAGTCCCTAGGGAGGATGGCCATGTTCAACTGGTACTTGAACTGTCACATGATGATGATTTTGGTGGTGAAAATAAATATGTCCATACGAGAAGGAACAGTTGCAAGAGAAAAAGGAATGGTGGTGCTGCAAGCACAAACAGGTGTTACTACTGTGTTTAAGGTGAAACTTTGTGAAGGAATTTTGGACTGTTCTAAATGGAACAATGATAATTTCTTGACTCGTGCAAAATACTTGTGCAATAGAGACTGTACGTTCTGGTCAAATGTTTGGTGGTCAACAGATGTGAATGGATGGGAAACAAGTGGTGCAGTGATACCAGAGAAAGATAAAATCAGGCAACAAAGAATAAAAATTGCGCATTTCCAAGGTACCGAAGTAATTACTATAACCATTGTGTCACCACAAGAAAGTGATTCAGGAATTTATGAAATCGGAGTGTCCCTTCCAATTGGAACTGATCCTTTGGGGACCCTCCAACTTAAAGTACAAAGCCTTAAGAATGCGACAAGTAAAGCATATTTTGCCTTCACAGAAGAACAATTGTTACTCGAGATGGGATTCGTACACCATAATGAATGGTTATCTTGGGTTAGATATAGTACCCGAGAAGCACATCATGAGAACTGTATTTCTTGTGCTGAAGGTAAACAGCAACTAGCGACAGTCCCATTGATGCAAGATGAAGGTAACCTAACGTGTCTGTTAAAATTATTCTTCAACAAAACTGAAGATAAATGCAAAAATGAAACTCAGCATTTTCCAGTCATAAGCAAAGTTGAGAAACCGCAGGCAGCGATTTCCTATCCAGGTTCATATATGCATTTCCAGAGATGGCACAGGGAAAAATTATGACAATATGGGACAGAACTATTGCAATGTTACTGTGAATGGCAATGAGAATCCATTTCTGGAGAACCAAACTCATAGTTTAGCAGATGTATGGTGGTTATGTGGAGACAACAAACTCAGATCAAGGCTTACGATTCCCTGGAGGGGAACCTGTGCACTTGTAAAGTTAATCCTGCCATTCTACATTTTCCCAGTTCCAGCAAGCAGTTTCGTAAGAGAACCTGAAATAAAGCCGAAATGGTTGAGTAGGAGAAAAAGAGAGGCACCGAACAATCTTTCGATAACAGTGTCTACATCGATAGCATTGGCGTACCAAGAGGCGTGCCTGATGAATACAAAGCAATAAACCAAATAGCATCTGGTTTTACATCCATCTTTGTCTGGATTCAAATTAATAAGAATGTGGACTGGATCAACTACATTTACTATAACCAGCAGCGTTTTGTGAACTATACCAAAGATGCATTAAAAGGAATTGCTGAACAACTGGAGTCCACTTCGCAGGTGGCATGACAGAATCGAATTACGTTGGATATGCTCCTGGCAAAAGAAGGAGGAGTTTGCAGGATGTTTGGGACTTTCTGTTGCACATATATTCCAAACAACACTGCGCCTGATGGAAGTATCACTCGAGCTTTGAAAGGTTTGGAGATGTTATCCAAAGAATTGGCAGAGAACTCTGGGGTAAGTAATCCCTTTACAGACTTTCTACAAGCGTGGTTTGGAGAATGGAGTCATCTCATCAGCAGTTTCCTGGTGTCCTTTGGAGTCGCTGTGGCTATCGTGGTGGTATGTGGTTGTTGTTGTATACCCTGTATCAGAGGTCTTCTACAAAGACTGGTTGATACTGCTGTTACGAAGACGATGTACCAGCAATTGCAACAGACTGGTGAAAGTGAATACATTGAAATGTGACTTTTTGCAAATGTTTTTGAAGTTTAAAAGTTTGTCTTGCCAATGAAGTAATGTATGCAAAGAAAAACTTAGTTTTTACCATATATTGCTGAAATAAAAAGACAAATAAAAAGTGTTTTCAGGGGGGAAATGTAAGAGAAAAAGTTTTAAAACATACTGTTATTTGTCTTTTTCCTCGTCTTGCAAAGTGAACATGTTATTTGTTGGGATATACCTATCAAAGATGGGCCTCATCTGTGAACAAAATGCAGCATTGCTTATAAACCTGAATAATATCTGTTTTCTGCTTTTCAGAATAAAGAGATTTGGTTATAGCTTAGTGAAGCCTGGGATTAGGACGCACGGCTGAGTAAGAGTTAATTTACTGAAGCAGGCTGTGTGTCCTGGAAAATTTAAGCTACCATTGTTGAACTGAACATTCTGTACTTCTTGAACATTCTGTACTAACTGTTGGTTTGAAGTGATTTGTGTAAACTTGTTTATCACAGGTGTTTTCCATAGCCAACTGTCAACTGTCAGAAATGTAACAAAAAGTTGTTTTGCTTGCAGTATAAAAGTTGATGTCAGTAAACAAGTTGACCAGAGGAGATCATCTTGGCCAACATGCTGTGTAATCTGGTTAGCTGCTAATAAAGAAGTTTTTCATCTTCTGAGGCAGATGTGACTCGTTTGAATTCTTCTTCTGACATGCAGAGGGATGACTGTTGCAGTCCTTCATTTTTCTGAGGAAAACCCCATCCGGAGGTTGGGTTAAAGAGGGTTTCTAGTGGTCCTAATAGATTCTGTTTTAAGCTATTTAAGAAGCACCATGGAATGTTAACAAGACCCCTGGAGGCTGTATTTTTGGCTTCAGTGAGCACAGTTAGGACCTGTTCCCTCATGATGACCAGAAGGGAGATGGTTGCAGGTATTTCTTTGGGTGTGATAGGAAGTGATGGGGTGGCAGAAGTTTGAACTGAAGTTGTCAGCTAGCAGGTTTCCTATAGTTTCTGGCTTGATGCAAGTGTTGCCGTTTATGATTAATTTGGCAAATTGCTGAGCGTTTCTCCTGAAGTTATGAAAATAATTTAAAAAAAGCCTTAGCTTTCACCTGGGAAGCTGTGTTTGCCTTATAGTTTTGCTTTCCTAGATTTGACCAGCTCTCTAATTTGTTTGTTTAGACTGGTGAGTGTCTTTTTGCACTGTTTTGTCTCTTCCTTTTTGGCTTTGGATTGGATTTTTTTCTTTTGTTGAATAGCTTGTTTATGCCAGGGGTCCACCAGGGTGGTTTATTTTTGCCAGTAATCATAAGTTTGACATAGACAGTTACTTCATTCTCTATGCAGCTATGAATGTGGTTGTACAGCTCAGAGTAGGCCTCAGTGTCATCCTGGTTCGGAGGGGCTTGGAAGTTAAATAAGCTGTCACATAGTTTTAAGTAATTGGTTTTAGCAAATATCTTAACAGGTTTGGAGTTTGGGGTTCTAGGTTAGTTTTAATACTAAAGGAGATAGATCATTTTTGTGGTTAGATCTTACCAGGGAGGGGTTAGTGCATGGGAGGGAGAAACACCCCCCCATGTTTGTGAGTACTATTTCTAGGATATTTGTACCTCTAGTTGGGGAGCTAACTAGTTGCTCCAGGGTGTTTGTGCTGATCAAGTACAAAAACCTCTGAGCAAGTGAAATATGGGTTGTATAAGTTTCCCAGTTTATGGAAGGGTAGTTTAAGTCACCCATAAGTATGATTTTTAGGCTGAATGTTAAGAGATTCCAGTAGGTTTAGGTAGGAGGTGTGTTTTTCCAGACATATGTAGGAGATTTGTAGCGAGCAAGGATATGATAGGGGGTAGCAGCTATGGTTAGTAGAGCATGGAGCAGGTCAAGTGAGTCATGTTGTTGGACCAGTGTAGCAGTGTACTTGTCCTTTATAAACACTGAGACACTGCTTCCCTTTGTTTTATCCTGAGGTGTGGGGAATTGAAATGTATGAAAGGCATTGTAAGCTTTGATATCCAGGGTGCATTCCATGGTTCTGAGCCATGTTTCTGTGACTGCACATATATCTGCATTCTCCAGAGTGAGTAGTGCTTCCAGGGAGTGCATTTTTTTTATTTAAGCTTCTAGTGCTGAGCAGCAGTACCTTTAGGTAGTCATGAATGATTTTTGTTATGTTAGAGTGTTTAACAACTTAGCATGGCATAAAAAGGCAGTATGGGGTAGATAAAGTTTTTGCCAGTATCAGGAAGCCAAGTAATGACAAGTGCAAATAGTCTCTGGCAAAGCATCATGGTTTGTTGATCATGTGTTCTCAGGGTGACAGATATCGTAACCCCTTGTTGTGACTTCAGAAACTAACCCTATTGTTGAAGTCAGCCATTTTTTGCTGGTACTGTGGCATCACCATTGATGAAGGTAGGATGCTACTCAAGACTAGATTCACACCCGCCTAGGAAAAATATTCAAAGAGATCTATCATGTCTCTCTTCATATAGTCTGGTGAGGTATGTTTTAGATCGTTATCACCCACATGGACTATGACCTTATCATACTGGTGCTTGTGGTTTAAAGACCTAAGTGCAAGTGTGATCTGGCAGATCATGGGTCCAGACAGATAGCTCACTGTCATCTTCTCCTTGTTTATCCTGGTAAGGGGGGACATCAGTATGCCTTACAGCAGAATCCCCAGTAATTAGAATGGTTGTGTGGTGTGTTATCTTATGTGCTTGGAAGTGGGGCTACTGTGATTTTCAGAGTTATGTGTTGTGTGAGGTACCATCTTTTTTGAGTTTGTCCAGGGCCACATAGATGCTTTTAAGAGGTCTTGGAGGTTTGGGTAGATTGCAAGTGAGTACCTCCGCATATGTGGGTCTATGTGTTTGTACCTTAGTGTTGGTAGTAAGTGTTTTGGATGTAATGCTGACAACCTGGTTTGCATTTTTCATGTTTTTATGTGAGAGCTGTGCATCCAATAACATTGTGTATCAACATCTCTCACATTGTGTTTGTCTGTCATAAAATTAAATGGTTGTCAGTGAACATGAGGCAGTTGCTACACTGCCTCAGGATACCCGTATCCACCAGGCCAGAAGCAGAGATGACACAGAAGCACCAATCCATTATACCAGATCCTTTGTAGATGGGAAGGAGTAGAGGAGAGTCAATTAGATGGGAAGGAGTAGGGAAGAGTCTCTTAAAGGTCTAAGTGAGAGTGGTTAGTAGTATATTATTAGATGACCTGCAGTGGTGCTGCCCTCTACACAAACTGGCAGCTCTTCGAGCAGCTATGAACAGTTGGAGACTATGAAGAGCATTTCCTATAAAGAGTTTTAAACTGGAGAGGTTTTCTTATATACAAGGCAAAGATAGCTGCATTTGCATGGTGCGCAAATGCAAGGCTTTTATACCATTAGGATGAAAGATTTTTAGCCATCAGGCCAATCAGATAAACACACAATAAGGATTCCACCAGCAGTTCCCACTGGGATTGATCAGGGCCGGTGTTAGCATTTTGGGGGCCCCCAGCAAATGTCAAGTTGGGGGCCCCCCTGAGCACTTCTTGTATAAGTTTCACCCTGTCACTACCAGACTTCCTAGCCATCCTTTTAGCTCATGCTGCAAACTTTTAGGAGTAGTACACACAGTCTGGCCTATAGCTACAATGCTCTTACATTACAACAAGCTTATGTACCACAGTATGTTGGCCCTTCTCACAAAGGGACAGTCATAGTTATTGTCATTTAGATGTAACAAGGATACATTTCAACAACACTGTACACTGCTGGACTAAGGTGAAATGATGCCCTAGGGTACTGCCTACTGTTTCATCCCCCCAAAACACACATACATCCTCCAGTGCTCCCCTTTGTTTCTCCCCATCTTGGGTTCTCCACACCATGCAAGTTACTTTTTTCTTCCATTTCTCATATTTTACTTTTCTCTTCAGCTTTTTCAAGAAGCCATGACTTTATATATGCTCTGAAGTGCTTTTAGGTCTTTTTTTTTTCCTTTTTGCACAACTTTTTCATCCAATGACAGCTTGAACAAAAATTATGATTAAAGAAAGAAATGCTGTGTTGCTGTTCAGCTTTAATTTTCTTTACATCCTTTCAACATACTTTTCCTGACCAAGACAGCACAGTGATAGCCATTTAGGAAATAACTCAATAAAGCCACTCTCCCAGAAGACATACGGGGTTATAGATGCTCTATAATGCATTTTAAAGCATTTTCCAAATGTTTAATCCAACAGTAACCTAAACAAAATTCATGAGTAAGAAAAAGAATTGCAGTCTTACTTTTTTATTTCAATGAAGACATAAATTATGCCCATGGCTTAATGTTCAAAGCTGACAAAATCGTAGCTCACAATAAACTAACAAGCCAGTTTGCTGTGAGGATGCACAGATCCTGTCTTGGAATACTACCTTCCTCCCTAATCCCCCAGAAAAGACAGTCAGTCAGTATGCATCCCTCTGGTGTTAGATTGGGATGAAAACAAAGGTTCAAATGGGCACAGTCATGTATTTCAAGTGATTGCTGCAATACATATACATAGCATGCCTCCTCAATCCTAACCCCCAAAGGCAGCCACCTGTATACATGCCTGATGTGTGATTGCAAGGAAAGTGCGTGCAAATAGTAGGGGGCCCAGCACTGACCCCTGTGGCACCCGCTGATGACAGGTCTGCTGGCTGATGTGAAGTCACCCACTTTGATAGTGTGTGTTCAGTGTGTGAGGCAGTTGGCAACCAGTCTTAACAGCAAAAGGGTTTACATTCAGTTTGCTAAACTTATCGGTAGTGCCTGAGTGTGGGATTGTGTTGAAAGCCCTTGCAAAGTCAAAGTATGCTGTGTGCACAGATTTGCCCTCGTCAATGGCCCTGGTCACATTTTTGAAGAAATCCCTCAGATTTAACATGCAGAATCTGCCCTTTACGAAGCCAAATTGGGTTGGATCCATGGTTTGGAAGTCGCCTATGTCTTTATTTATGAAGTCCATAATGATACGTTCCATGGCCTTACAGACGAGAATGGTCAGGCATATGGGTCTATAATTCCCCAAGTCTGTTGCTAGGCCGCTTTTGTGTGGAGGAGTAACTGTTGCTGTTCTATTTTCCACAGGAACATAGCCTAGTTCTCTACAATAATGTCCTTTCCAGTATATATTGTATAAGTCTTTGTCACTTTTTCATCACAGCCTCATCCAAAGTAATAGACTTAATACTGGGATCACTGCTTTTCATGACAGTACCAGTTTGCTTCTGTAGACCTGTATGTTTGAGCTGTAGTCAAATCCATGGTGGTACAAGTGACATCACTACAGTAAGTAGTAGTAAGAGACATAAAGGAGCTCTCAGATTATGTAGCCCAGGCTGTTATGACCCTGACCCTGAGCAGTATCCTACCTTCACCAAGAATGATGCCACAATACAGAGACAAAATGATCAGTTTTAATAATTGGCTTAATTTCTGGTGTCATTCTAAGGGGATCCAATGTCTGTCTGCCTGGAATGACATGCTTGACAAGCCACGCTGCTTCGCAAGGGACGGCTTCACCCCTGGGTTTCCGGATATTGGCAAAGGCTCTTGCCACCCCCATAGTGCCTTTTTTAGACAAGGCTCAAATTCTAAACCCACCGCCCTAGAAAACAATAATGGAAAAAAACTAAGGGTAATGCTGCTCAATGCCAGAAGTCTAAATCTCAAGATGCACACCCTCGAAGCCCTCCTCAGTATGGAGAACATCAATGTCTGTGCTGTGACTGAAACCTGGTTCAAGGCTCCTGAGAGCACCCCGGCACTATCAGGTTTTACCTCATATCATGTGTTCCAGCCCCAAAACCCGGACCGTACCACAAAAGGAGGGGGTGTATCCATATTCATCAAGGATACCCACACCTCCAGGCTGGTGGCAACTCACGAAGCATCAGAGACCATTCAGGTGCAATTAACCATAGGCAAAACTGCTCTAAAGTTTGTAGCATGGTACAGGCCACCCTCTCAAACTCAGGAACCCCACACAGCCTTCCTGAAGACACTGGAGAGTATAAATGTCTCTCCAAACACCATCATATTAGGTGACTTCAACTACCCAAACATAGACTGGGAACATTACTCAAGCCCCAATACCCTAGCCCAAAGGTTCCTGGAGTTCATAAACTCAAATGCTATGGAACAACTTGTCACCATTCCCACAAGAGGTGAAAATATACTAGACCTGATCATCACAAACATGGGGACAAAATACTCCACACCGGAAGTATATCCCTCATTGGTGAGATCAGACCATAAACTAATCTCACTGGAGATCCACATCCCGCCCCCACCCCCAACAAAAAAGACCACAGTGAAGAACTTCTCAAAAGCCAACTTCACACTTCTTAAGACTGGTGTGGTATCCTTCAAGGCCCCTGAGCCATTGGAAACCACAACCCACGCTGCTGAATCCCTTACAAATGCTTTCTACGAGCACCTCCAGGATTGCATGGATCAAGCAATCCCAAATAAAATCAAGACCCTTTCCACCAAAGGCAAGCGCCCGATCTGGTGGACCCCAGCCATAAACAAACTTTACAACAAGAGGAGAAAGCTACTACAAGATAGAGCAAAATCCCTAAAAGGGAAGACATCTCTGATCAGTACTAGTAAAAACTACGATCACTCATAAAATCATCCAAGGCCAACTTTGAGAGAAAAATCGCCAAGGACTCAAAAGACAATCATAAGGCCTTCTTTAGCTATGTTAGAAATCTGGGTGGAAACTCCCAGATATGCTCAGAATTAGTCCAAAATGATACAAAAATCACTGAACCCACAGACATTGCAAACATACTGGCAGACAGGTTCAGTGAAAATTTCTCCTCCCCCCCCCAAAAGGAGAAATATCTATCCCAGCAGAGTGTAGCCTCCCAATCATCTCAAATGCCCAGGTGAGAGCTGCTCTCTCTAAAGCTAAAAACACAGCATCAATGGGACCGGATGGTGTCCCCGGCTGTGTGCTACATGAACTCAATGAGGAACTAAACCCACACATAAGGCTGCTGTTTAATCTTAGCCTTACCACAGGATACGTACCCAAAGAGTGGCATACGGCAACTGTGGTCCCACTCCACAAAGGCGGTGCTTCTACGGACCCTGGTAATTACCGCCCCATAAGCTTAACAAGCCTGGTCTGCAAAGCTATGGAGAGGATCATAATGGAACTCATAAATAAAGACATAGGGGACCTACAGACATTGGATCCTACCCAATTCGGCTTTGTCAAGGGCAGATCATGCCTCTTGAACTTGGTCGACTTTTTGAAACAGTCACCAAGGCCATTGATAAGGGTAAGGCAGTTCACACAGCCTACCTTGACCTTGCAAAGCTTTCGACACAATACCCCACTCGGGTATCATAGAAAAGCTCACCAGCTTAAATGTTAACCCATATGTCACAAGATGGGTTGCAAACTGGCTCAAGGACAGAACCCATAGGGTTAGAGTTGCTGGTGCCATGTCAGACTCCAAGCCGGTCACAAGCGGTGTCCCACAGGGCTCAGTCCTGGGCCCCCTCTTGTTCGGCATCTACTTTTCAGAAGTGCAGGCAAACATAGGAGGATTGTGGCTGACAAAGTTTGCAGATGACTGCAAACTGGGCCATAGTTGAAAATCCATCAGACACAGATATCCTTCAGAGAGGTCTCATAGAAACAGATAACTGGTGCCAGAGCCATGGCCTTAAGCTAAACGCCAAAAATGTATAGTCATACCCTTTGGTAAAAACAAGGTAACCCCAAGTTACCACATAGGTGGCAATCCATTAAGCACAGAAGAGGTTATCAGGGACCTGGGGACCCAAGTTGACAGTAACCTTTCTTTTGACACTCACATTGCCAAAGTGGTTAGGAGGACCTTCTACATTGCCCACCTGATTATGAAGGGATTCACATCCAGATCAGGGGAGGTCATTGTTCCCCTGTACTCTTCACTTATCAGACCAATGATTGAGTACAATGCCCCATTCGGATTGTATCTTACCCGACACCTGCAGCAATTGGAAAGACCCCAAAAGTTCCTCACCAAAAGGATAAAGGGGCTCAAAAATATGCCATATGCTGCCCGACTGAAGAAACTCCAGCTCTATTCAGTCGCATACCGTCTGCTCAGAGGTGACCTGTGCCTGACATACAAGGCCATGTCCAACCCAGAATTAATGGACATGCTCCACCTCAAAAAATCCAAATCCACCAGAGCCACAAGAGCAAGAGACTTAAACCTCAACACGGATATAAATAGGACGTGCTGGAGGGACAGATTCATCACCCAGAGACTCCCTATGCTGTGGAACAGAATCCCGGTCCATGTGAGACAGAGCACCTCGCTGGCTCTGTTCAAGAGGAATCTTGATCAGTGGATGGGAGATCGTAGGTTTACCCCAGGGATCATCTCTGTATCACTGCTGGACAGAGGCACGGCAAACTAATGGGTATAGTATTCTTCAACCTAAGGGGTGGTGAAAGCCACACAACTCTGGCTAGGCTTATAAATGCCCTAGGGCAAATTTTATTTTTGAGATCCTCCATATGTTAGCCTATATATCTCAGAGTTTGTTTGCAAGTGGATTTTGTATTTGATTTTTAAATGCTTTGGTTATTGATGTTTAATGATATTGCTCTGTCAGAACACTGCTTATGTGTAAGAGCCGCGCCATCAGGCTGACTTTTGCCATTGAAATGAGAGCGTATTTTTGTTTATATTTCAAAAGACTGACAACGTTGCATTTGTCCATACCTTTTTGTAATTTCAGTATCTTACATGCATAGTTGTTAACTTAGCAGTAAACAGGTAAATAGATAAACAGCTATCTTCACACAGTGGTAAACCTTATAAAGTGTAGCTGCAAATGATACTATATCAAGCAAACACACATACAGCAGAAAAGCTTGTAATCATAAACAAAGTTTGTTAAACTGTCATGACTGTCTTTAAATCATAGATCATAGGATTGCTGTGGCTTATGTTATTGAAACTCACCCTTGCACAACCCTGTAGCTGATAAACACATTCCCATTCATTAAATGTTAAAAAAAGAAGAACTCCTCATGGAAAATCTTCATAAATACAAATAGAAGCATATGGTTAAGGAAATGTTGACACATCGGTTTAGCGTACATCACGCACTCGATTTATTACGTCTAAACCATACGCCCATATTGGCGTCCTCTATCAAATTATAACGCAATAATAATGTCAGGAATGCTCCTGCTTATGGCGGATGTTCAGTCGGATGATTTTGGATAGTGAATTGCAACATATTAGCTAAGATACATAGTCACACTGCTCCTATACATTACGAAGTCTTCTACAAGTGTTCAGATATATGTAGCTCACTATACCGGGACCTATTGAATACTCGCCATTCATAAACAAATCAATAAATTGTTTATGTTGTATAACAATTCTAATGTTACTGCACACATGGCATAACTAAAGTATTGAACAAAAGCATATGGTTATGCTGTCACGAAAACATTCATATACAGAACCAATATTCCCTGTATTAACAAAAAGCAAGACGGAATATGTATAAATGCATTTTAACTATGTTGGAAATCATCTTGAAATGTTCTTTTACTAATAAATATCATAAAATCATCATATTATATTAAAATGATGAACTGTTAAGATGCAACAGTCACTCTAAGGCGCAGAACATTGTATAAGTTATCAGTTTAAGCAGTCTTAAAATGCTGACACATCACAACTGAAGAAACAAATCAATGTTCCCCTTTTCCATATAATTATTTTGTGATAGTCATTGGATGCAAATGGAAATGGTTTTTAACTAAATAGAATAGGTTAATCACATTTATGCTTGATAACAGGAATGGTCAAATAAGAGAATGCATTTTTCCTATGATATGTTTTTACATTGTAGTTTGAATATTTAGCATAAATGTTAAAATATTATTTTTATTTACTCTGTTCTATTGCTTTAGTAACATTTTCACGCATTGACTGACACTTTCGGAAATCAACTTATTTGTTTGGATCCTGCTTGGATATTCTAAAAAGTGTATTAACTAGTTAGTTGTGCTTTACATCCTGTTGATATAATGCTTCTTTATACTTCAAAAGGGCATTATAACCTTATAGTTAATAGAGATATTGATCCAGTATCTTAAAATTATTTTCTCAAACTATAGGTTTCTGCATTAAGATCATTTTAATCTGGTGTATATAATATATGTTAAGGTATGGCCTGGTAATGCTTGTTGGCACTTATCTTATATCTTTAGATAGTGCCAATGTCCATATATAATACACTAAACTACTGAGAGCGGGTGCCATATAACAGCTAACTTGATAGTTAACAATTATTTATATGGAGTAGTTTTACAGATTTTGGTCTCTTGGGAGATAGTCTTTGTTGCATTTGGACTAGATTTAAATATTTATATTATAATTTTAGATATTTTTTGTCATTATTATGCTTTATTTGACTATTGAGAAGTTTGATGTGCTCTACTGCATGATTACTTAATAATGCATAAATCTCAATTGGTTCTGCAATATTTATAGATATTTTCTTTATATATACTTAAAACATTATTTTATTTATGTTACAGCTATCATTAGCTTTTCATAAGACTATTTATATATATAGTAATGATATTATAATCGTCTATTAATACTTAGTTATATTACTTTACATATACTTATTTCATCATATTATTTATTATGATATGTTGCTTTTGTTAATCATAAATTATTTTTCCTTTTTCTTTTGGAATAGTTGAGGAAATTCATTTCATTATTATATATTTTACTTAATAAATAGGAGCTCATAGTTAATATATTAAGTAGGGATTGGGTATGTTGGACATCTTGAAATTAGTTAGTATTGTATATAGGTTTAGTAATATAGTACTGGTTTTATTTTTTGTTAGGCTTTTAGTGAGTATTTTTTATGATAATCTGATCTTATTAATATCTAAAATTACAACTTCCATTTTATTCACATTTGATCTTCCTTTATCAATAGGTGTTTGGTGGGTAGGCACTAGGGTTAGGATAAAGGATATAAATAAATTCTATGTTATTCTTGATATTAATTTTTTCTCTACACTAGGCATATTTGTGGATTTGATTATTCACCCAAACTTTGTACAGACTAAATTTGTTTTTTTCCTACATTTTGGACGAACTGATTTAAATGCTCTTGTGATCTTACTATGTTTTTTTTTACAACATCAATACTAATTGTCTAATTTGAATATGCCAGTTGATATAATATTGGATTCTTGGAATGTCAGAGGTATTCAAAATAAAGCAAAAAAGTCATTATTGTTTCATTTGATTTTTAAGTCACAGGCCAATATTTGTTTTATTCAAGAATCCCATATTCCTCATCTTGATTGGAATAAAGAGAGGAATAAAAAATGGATCAAGAAGATTATAGCTTCAGGGGACTCATCTAATTCTAGAGGGGTAGCCATAATCATTAAACAGAAATTCACGGGTAATATTATTGATGAGAAATTTGACAATGAGTGTAGATGGTGCTTATTTACTGCTTCTATTCATGGTCTTGACAAACCTCTTCTAGTTTTAAACATATATAGCCCATGTAATTTACAGCATTTGTTCATTTTTAAAATTTATAATATTCTCACATTATATAAGGACCATTATATAATAATAGGTGGTGATTGGAATGCAGTAATAAATCCAGAAATTGATCGATCTCGTTCCACTGCTTCATATAATTATCAATCTACTAAGGCTCTTAATGATCTGATGATGGAGTATAGCTTAATTGACCCACTACATACTGTTAAAATTTCAAATAGGAATGATATCTATACATATTATTCTAAATGTTGTCGGTCATGGTCCAGATTGGATTTTTTTCTAATCTCTGATTCTATTTCAAAATATATCTTAGATTTTAATATTGAACCTAGATTTTTCTCGGACCATTCAAGAATTTTATTAAAATTAAACATAAACACTAATATTAAAAATAAAATTAAATTAAATAAATGGTCTTTGAATAATAATTTACTACTAAATAAAGAAACTTGTAAACAATGCTCCGAAATCTTACAGGAAATGGAAGGTAATTTAGGGTCATCTGATATCCCTTATGATATACAATGGGCGGCTTGTAAAGCGAGATTAAGGGGAGTATTTATCAGTAAATCGGCCTATTTCAAAAAACAACACTTAAGGAAAGAGGAGATCTTAAGGTCTAGAATTCTATCTTTGGAAAATCAACTTAGACGGAAACATGACTCTACTATAGAAAAACAGATTTTTGAATGCCAAAAAGATTTAATTTTGCTTCATCAAAATAATCTCTCTTTAGCTGAACAAAAGTTACTTGCCTCATATTCAGAATGGGCTCAGGTTCCGTCTAAACTACTAGCTAGAATTATTAAAATTAATTCTGACAGACCAAAAATCTCATCTTTGTTTTATAAGAACAATTTTTATAACACTGATGAGGAGATTATTCAGCTCTTCACTTCTCTATATACGGACTTGTATTCAAATTCTTCTAATGTTGCTAATGATAACTACATAAAATCCTTTTTAAATTCTATAAATTTCCCTAAATTAAATGATAACCAACAAAGATTGCTCTCTGCTCCTATATCTATACAAGAAATCTCGGATTCAATTGATAATCTTAAATCGGGTAAATCCCCTGGTCCAGATGGTTTCACTCCAGAATTTTTCAAAACTTTTAAATTGGTAATTCTTCCCTTTCTTTTCAGAGTATATAATCATATAAGAGTGAATGATATTTCAGATATTCACTGGAACACATCTAAAACTATTTTAATTCTGAAAAATAATAAAGAAAAATCAGACCCAATTAATTATAGACCCATTTCTTTAATAAATGTAGATATTAAGATTTTATCATCTATTTTGGCTAATAGACTGAAACAGATTTTACCATCAATTATTTCTCAAGATCAATCTGGATTCATGTCCCACAGACATGCTTGGGATAATACATTGTCCTTAGAGTCTATCAGTCATCTTATTAAAAAAGATACAAACCCATTATATGCTTTGATCATGGATGCATCCAATGCCTTTGACAGAGTAAGTTGGACCTTTTTATTTCAGACTATGTCCTGTTTCAATATTCCTTTATTCTTTATAAACTTTTTAAAGGTTTTATACAAAGATATGTTTACTAGACTCTACATTAATGGACACTCTTCTTCTCCTATAAAGATTAATAGAGGAACAAGGCAAGGGTGTCCACTGTCTCCTTTTCTTTTTAACATTTATTTAGAACCTTTATTGCTACATATTATTCAGAATACTTTTCATAATATTCCTAGAATTCTTAACACGAATATTTATTTTTCAGCCTTTGCTGATGACCTAGTAATTTACTTTCAAACTCCATTATCTGATTATAGAAACATAATAAACTCTATTGATTATTTTTCTTCTGTATCGAACTATCTTTTAAATCCCTCTAAAACTTTTATATTCCCTTTAAATCATTTAGTACACAAACCATTTCTGTTTTCAGATCATCAATTTCAGTTTACTTTTAGTATTCACAGTAGTCACCAGGCTACTAAGTACCAGTTCCAATATAAGGCAACAGTCAGGAATTAACAATACTGCAACAGTATAATATAATTCTCTAGTGCAAATCACGAATGAATAATCCAAGAAAATATTTTATTCGTTAGCGCTTTCACCTTTCGGCTTCTTCAGACGATACATACACTACAAGTCATTCATATTTAAATAATACCTATTCAAAGCTAACTGGTTAAAAACATGACACTTTCATTTCGTCATTTCCTTCTTTCAAACATGTTTTAAAACTGATACACCTTCCAATCTACGCCTGTCATATCTTAATAAAACAAAGGGAAAGCTTTCAACATTTTCAAATATGTAACACACAATAATGAAAAAACTTTAAAAAGACATATTGAGCACTTAAACATTATTAAAAACTAGACTATCATCGTAGTGCAACGTATAGTGCCCATGTAAAACTTAAAAACTCATTACTTAATACAGATCTGTTTGAGATCTGTTTGCATACTAAATTAGAAGGCAAGGTAGGGAATCTTAATCATCACAAAATCTTACAATGCTACATTCTCTAACACTGTTAATAAAAAATCATGTAAGTAACATAATTTCTTAGTCCCTCATTGTGTCTCCAAGCGTATAGGTAAACGCTCATGGGCGTTTACTATAGCAGCGTTTCCGTCACGAAAAAATACAGCAGCATTGAATTCATATGTGTATGAAAAATATAGTAAAACCAAGTCTAAAGTGCAAGTGCTATCATATAAATGTATTCATTACTAAAAATACATTTAAAACTGATGTTATATTAAACTGTAAGCAAATATAACGCCTGATTCATCCTCTGGTGAAATCAAATATGGGCTTTACCCTATAACACTATCTGCCCCTTAACTATATTGAAGTACATTAACCAAACAAAGGGGTAGAATGCCTTGTTGTAGCATCAGATATATATCTTGCAGGTGAGAACTTGTGAACGAATACAGTCCCAATATACACACAAGTTCATGTTGGATAATGATGTATTATGTGCTATATATTTGGGCTGCATAGTCCACTGCTCAACATCTACCTAATGGACACTCTTCTATTCTTCAATACTGGTTTCAACTGAATTTTATCATTTAAACCAGGGCTGAAGTCAGCTCTGAGTCGTATAATCCAGTTTAATTCATTCCTCAGTATAATTCGATATATCCCCGCCTCTTGGCGTAGCTTTAATAGTCTGAAGTACCATAAAACTAAAATGATGGAGTGGCCCCTTATTGGTAATGTGCTTCGCAAGGGCATTATGTATTGACCCTGTGCGTATATTATAGATATGGTCCCTGATCCTTTCCCGTAACTTTCTATTAGTCTTTCCGACATAGAATCCATCACATTGACTACATTTCGCAAGATATACTATGTTCTCACTCTGACAATCAGTGTGTGTAGTGAAAAAGAATTCCTTTCCTGTTCTAGGATGCTTAAATTCACAGTTGGTATTTATATATCTACATTGGCCACAGCTACCACAAGGTATAGTATTAATGTTCTCATCCCTTCCATTTGTCTCCTTGCTCTTCATGGGGCGATAGCATAATAGCCGTTTCAGATTCTTTCTGTTCTTAAAAGAGAACGTAGGTAATGGTCCTACCACACTAGCTAACTTTTCATCTAACAATAGTGTGTTCCAGTGCTTATTTATTATTCCTTTCACTACTTCTATATCAGCTGTATAGAATAGTGGTATTCTCAAAAACCCTTTAGTTTCACTGGAGTGATTTAATTCTTCCATACCTCCACTTTCTGCAAAGTAGGGTTTCGCCCTTGTCTCCCTTAGATTTCCTACTTCACTGAAGATCCCCTCCAGTTCTTTGTCATTATATCTACGTTGTCTTAATCTACAATATAAACTGTCCATCTCTGCTCCAAAATCCTCATTTGATGGATTTAATCTTGATGTCCTCATACATTGCCCCTTTATCACGTTTTGAAACACAAAACGTGGGTGCATGCTGTCTCGATGCAATATGGTGTTCCTATAGCATTCCTTTCTGTGTATGGATGTATTGAGTAAGCCACTCTCTAACCTTGTTATATTCACATCTAGAAACGATATTTCAATTTCAGAATAATTGACCGTAAATTCTAAATATGTAGTTAGTTTGTTGATCTTCTCTACATATTGGTTCAATCCCTGTTCATCCCCTTTCCAAATGAAAAAGACATCATCAACAAAACGTCTATAGAAGGGGACTAGCCTTCCATGTTCTTCTAGTTTGAATAAACAATTCTTCTCCCATTCTGCCATGAATAGGTTGGCGTAGCTATTGGCACACGAGGTGCCCATAGCCACGCCATCCTTCTGTAAATAAACCTCATCTTCAAAGAGAAAAATGTTGTTTTGTAATATGATTTCCAAAAATAGAGTTAGTAAGTCTATGTTTCTGGTATTCATCACAGAGTTGTTAACCAAATGTGAATGAATCTTACTAACACCCTCATCATTGGGGATCATGGTGAACAGATTCTTGACATCCAAGGTTACCATGATAAATTCCTCATCATCTGATCTACCCTTGGTATAGTCATATAAATCAATGAGGAACTGTTTAGTGTCCTTCAAGATAAAACTGTTCATGTCAACAACAGGTCTTAAAAATGACTCTACATAGAGTGAGAGTGGCTCGGTCACCCAGCCTCTGCCAGAGACGATTGGACGAACGGGTGGGTTATCCTTGGATTTATGAATTTTCGGGAGACCCTGTATTATCGGTATAAGGGGGCTGTCGACTTTTAAAAACCTAAAAAGTTCAATATCTATATCCAAATTCACTAACAATTCTGTCAATGTGGTGTAAATAGTCTGCACTCTAAATCCTACTTCATCTCTGTTAATTAGAGTGTAGAATTTCTCTTCTCCAAGCATATTTTTCATCCTCATAAAATAGTCAGCACTATCCAATAACACTATCGGCCCTCCTTTGTCTGCCGGCCTTATCACTATCGAAGTATCTTTAACTAAGGTTTCCACTGCTTCTTTTTGAGTGTAACTAAGGTTAAACCTCCTAGACTTATGTTGCTCATTTAATTTCATTTCATGTATATCGTTTTCAACAAGTTTAGAGAAAGTGTCTATAAGTGGGTGGAGTATCGGTGTATAAAGACTTTTAGATCTCAGCCTAGGGTATTGTGAATTATTGTTATTCGTCCCTCCAAAATCAAGTTTCAGTTGCATATTGCGTGTGAACATTTTAATGTCCAATATTAAGTCTGTTAACCTACTATTGGAAGTGGGAATGAATGTTAAACCCTTATTCAACACAATTTCTTCTTCTCGTGTAAGTTCTCTGCTGGATAAATTAATCACTAGCGTTTCTCCATCTGTTCCCACATTTTCTTTAACGTAGGGCCTACATGTTCCCCATCTGAACCCTTCCTCTTCTGTCTCCCCCTGCTGAACGACCTGTTCCTCCTGTATTGGAATTGTTGTGCTATAGGAAAAGGTGTCTCTTGATTTCTGTTAGTGAGTACATTCACAGTACTCGGGGTTGTGACTATTCTAGCTGAATTCTTACTTCTAACTATCAGATTGTCCGTAAATTTCAAACCAGCTTGTTCTATGTTCTCTATATTTACAGATGCCTCTCCCCCCTGCGAGGCATTAGCCAAAGTATTGGATTGCTCCATTCCCCTTGGAAGATCGCTTGTAACTCTATTTGACAAACTGGAATTGGAAACCTTGCTCTGAGTTAACTGCTCCTTATTTAACGTATGAACAGATGGTATAATACCATTCCTATGTAAATTCTGTGACTCTCTATTACTAGATACACTTTCAGTAACAACATTATTACTCAACCGCTCAGCATTAAATCTGGGCCAAGTGAACACATTGCCCATGGCAAAATCCTTAGAGTCTCTAGTAATTTTAGTTTTCTTTTGTTCCAAGAGTTTTTTCTCATAAATATGTATATTGTCAAGCATTTTGTCAAATTCAGTTTCAAGTACGTCAGGCGGATATTTAGATAGCATATGTTCTTGTTGTTTAATTATGGCTTGCTTAACATTCGTTTCTTCTTCGCTAAAAAACTCGTTCATGAGTTTCATGTAGTTGAAACTCAACTCCAAATTTAACTGTTGCCATTTGACTAGTAATTGCGGATAAACATTGCCTTTGCTGATGACCTAGTAATTTACTTTCAAACTCCATTATCTGATTATAGAAACATAATAAACTCTATTGATTATTTTTCTTCTGTATCGAACTATCTTTTAAATCCCTCTAAAACTTTTATATTCCCTTTAAATCATTTAGTACACAAACCATTTCTGTTTTCAGATCATCAATTTCAGTTTACTTTTAGTATTAAATATTTAGGTATCAATATAGAACACAATAATAAATCTTCTTTTCAAAATAATATATATAAAGTTTGGAATTCAATATTATCTGATATAAGTAGATGGGAACATCTAAATCTTTCACTTTTATCAAAGGCTGCCATAATTAAAATGAACATTCTACCTAAATTCTTTTACCATTTTTCATCGTCTGATCAGATAATTCTGAAATCTTTCTTTGAGTCTGTAAACAAAGCGTTGGCTAAATTTTTATGGTTCCCCAAATCTGTTAGAATTTCCTATTCCAGACTATCAATTTCTAAGGACAGAGGTGGGTTGGGTCTTCCTAATCTATATCTCT
The DNA here is from genome assembly GCF_019279795.1 of Protopterus annectens. NCBI lineage: Eukaryota > Metazoa > Chordata > Ceratodontiformes > Protopteridae > Protopterus > Protopterus annectens. The sequence continues at coordinate 604,753,660 of NC_056746.1, read as the reverse complement.
ACTACTTAATTGTTTCATCTAATAAACTTCTCACTATATCTAATTATAACAAAATCTCTCATATAAATCATTCTTTATGGATAAAAATATGGTATAATTACATCATTTCAAAAAATATAAATCCAGAAGCTATTCCTTTTATCTCGTTGGACATCATATCTTCTAAAAACTTGTCTATCTTCATTAAGCAAAAGATTAAAGCTTTTCAAATTTTACTTAAACTATGCAATCTAGATAATATCTCTCATCTTATCCAACCAATTCATCTAAACCCAAATATAATGTTAGATAACAAGACTTTTAACTTAACAAAATATCCTCTAATAAAAAATTTTAAAATTGGAGATGTTTTGAAGCATCTTCATTTATCTTTACCTGATTGGCGTAAGATCTTGAAGGTTAATTGGAATTACTCACCAATTCTACGTCAAATAAGAGAGACAATTAAAAATAAGTTTTTGTGTATAGATCCTATAGAACAACAATTAAATAATCTCAGCACGATTATCAGATTGTTATCTTCGGCAGATAAAATGCTATCAAATTCTTATAAATTAATAAAGAGCTTAATAATGGATCACAATTCCCTTCTATCTAATGTCTGGTTAAATTATAATCCCCGGATATCTGAATGTCAGAAACTCATGGCCATTAGATATACAAAGGAATTTATTCCTTTCAAAAAATTATTGTACACACAATTAATGATTAATAATGATGCCTATTATACCCCTTATAAATTAAATAAATTCAACCCAAACAAATCCTCATCATGCTCATGCTGTTTTCATCCCCAAGCAGATCTCCTTCATATCTTGTGGTACTGTCATTTTTCTCATAGATTATGGACCTCTTTGAAAGTTAGACTGCAGAGAATGGGATATCATAAGTCTACATTGTCCTGGGAATTTGCTATTCTTCATATTCCATTAATTCATCTTTCAAAATCAGATATTCATGTCATCATATTTATTTGCTCCTTATTAAAACTCTACATAACACAAAATTGGATTGATCGAACCAAACTAAATTGGGTGTCTTTTCAGAAAATGGCATATTCATATATTGATGCTCAAAGAAATATAGTTATAGAAATATAGTTAGAAGTTAGTGTTAGAAAAAGTTTTAAATATTATCAATTGTTAATGCCTTCAATTCTTTTATTGTTTTTATAATGATATATTTTTTTTTTAAAAAAGCCTAACTTGTATATAGTGTATATATCTCATAATGTTTTGTTATCTTTATTATATGTAAATTCTCATGAATGATTGTTTTCTTTAGAGTTGCAATATGTTAATTCAAACTTATTGATTCATGTACAAAACTCCTAAATGTCTTGCTTTATATACTTAATAAAAAATTTATTGAGAAAATAAATGCCCTAGGGCAGATAGCCTAGTATGAACCTATGAACCTATAAGTCTTGTGCTCTTGAGTGAAACAAGGACTTAATTGATGAAGGTGCATTTAGCCTGGTGTAGTGTGTGATTGATTTGCAAATATTTTATAAGGCTACATGTGTTATAGTGTTGTTGTTCTGTTTCACTGACAAATAGAGTACTGTCTGCAAAGATGATCTGTCAGTATAATTCTCTTACCTCTGTCCTTATAGTTTCAAGCCTGTATATATATTAGCATCCAGTACCCACCCAAACTATCATGCAGTAGCAGAGGAAAATACATGTAAGCCAGCTGCTGAAGACATGAAATAAGTGCACATGTTAACACTGTATGCCAATGAGCGAAGTGCAGGAATGTTACTGCTGTGCTTCATCGACCCATACCACAGCCAAAAATCAGTGAAGCTCAACCACCATCAGTCTGTATCATCATACAGCCCTTCACTGAAATTCACATCAGTGACCTGAGAGATCATTGTTAAAAACAAACGCATCCATTCGCCATGAAATAATATAGCTCAGGTCAAGCTATAACAGGATTACTATGCAAAGATAGCCATGTATGCGACCAGAATGCATTTCTCAATGTACATTTAAAAAATGGTTAGAATGCCTAAACTCTTGTTAGACACGTGTATTTTTTGTTACTATTAATTCCTGGGAAAGTGTTAGTCAGAAGGCAGGAGTAAAGAGCCACATGAGGGCACAGTTTCTGTGGAACACCAGGCTAAGTGATTTATTTGATGTCTGTTGCCATGCATAGGTTCATAGGTTGGTAATAGGCTATCGGCCCTAGGGCCTATACAAGCCTAGCCATAACAATTCCCTGGCTATTTCTTCCCAGAATATTTATTTCCCTGGTCCCCTGCCTAGCAGGGCGACTGACATGATCCCCAGGGTGAAGTTCCTATCTCCCATCCAATTGTCAAGGTTCCTTTTGAAGAGGGCCAAAGTGGAGCTCAGCTTGACATGCATGGGCAGTCTATTCCAGAGTATGGGGAGTCTGTGGGTCAGGAACCTACCCCAGCCTAGCCAAGTTGGAAATGTGGGACTCTGGTTCAATGAAGGAGAGGAGGCAGGAGGAGTAACTTGGCCAAGAACCAAAACTCAAAAAACTGCTCTTTGTAAAGTCTTTTTTTATCTTAGTAATTTGTTGATGCCTTTGCAAACTTCTTTCAAGAATGTGTAGTATGTGAATAGCAAAAACATTTGTAAAACTCACTGCAGATTGTTCAATGATACTTAATCTGCCGACTTGGCTATATGTTTCAGGTATTCCATTATAAGTGAATGAAAGTATAGTTTGACAACATATGGATGAGCACCTTTACCTTACAATCTGTGCTCTCACAATATATTACAGGGCAGATTTACCTTTGCAAAGAAAACAGGTTTCGTCTAGATGTGTGCCTCCATGACGGCATTCAGGGATAAAATAAATAAAATAAAATAAAAGTGTAGTAATTCATGAAAAAATAAAAAATATATCTTTTTTCATCTTTTGCACATAGTCATGGATTACGCTTTTCAGCTACATGGCTTCTGGCTGCTATTTCAGAAGACGTAAAGGGAACAGAGAGTGAGGGATGAGTCAGGCAGTCATTCAGTAGGTGAGAGAGGAAGTCATAGTATACGAAATAGAGCATAGATATTCTACATCTGTGTCTGCATTTCTTGCTATCATTATATCTGTACTTAAACGTTAACCAGGAGATGCTGTATAATTTAGAAATTTCTGTCAAGTTATTCTGATTACTCAATCTGATATTGTTAATCCTCGTTCATTCCCTACGTATGGGTATTGGTTCCGATCTCGGAACCGAGCCAGACATCTTCCAAGCTCACGTCACCCATAAACTCTCGAGCGAAACTCTTACCCAGAATTCCCCTCTCCCTGTTGCCTCAGATTTCATTTGCCGCATCGCCATTCGGTCGTGTCAAGCTGCTTCTCTTGAGCTAAGTATAGATATTTGTTGTCAGACTAGTCTAATATAACTGAAGGAACTCAGAGTGTAAAACAACTAGTAAACAAAAAGGCACTAAGGTAACATAACAGGTAACCTCACAAAACCTTTATTAATCCACAATTTGATGAATGAAGAAATAAAAAAACAGCAACTTGAACTGACTAAGCGCTTTCACCCTCATGGGCATCTTCAGAGTCAGTTAACTTCAGTAAAAACAACCTTTAAATACAGCTATTAATTAATGCTTGATTAATCAGTGATGAAAAAGCAGGAGGGTAGTTAAATTAAACAATTATCCCCTAAAGTTCCTGTTCACCAAATCTTAAAGTCCTGCTCAACAATACCTTGTTTGCTAGAATCTCAAGTAAATAATAGCTACCCAGAATAAATAAATAAACCAAAATAAAACATCATAAAAAGCAGTGTGTGCAGTAATAAACATTCCATATAAAACAAAAAACATATCTGTTAAAATATTTAAATTGACATAGTTTTATATTATATACAAGCTGCCTTGTATCTTAAAATACATGCTAGGGATAGTGCATCACTGATACTAGGAGCATTGCTGGCATCAAGTCTCAGTTGCCAAAGACATTCCCTTATTTCCAACATGGTTTTAAAATCCCCCCAAAATCCTTTGTATATAGCCTGTCAATAACAAAAAATAAACTTTTTAAAGTTTGAACAATGATTTGTGTGTACATACAATGAATTAGTGGTTTTCTTGTTTTTTATGTCCCTGTAATGTTCTAATATTCTTTGTCTCAACTTCCTGGTAGTCATACCTATATAGAACGCTGGGCAAGATAAACAAGTGGCAGCATAAATGACCATACTTGTGTTACAGTTGCAGTAACCAGGGCTCTTCAAAGTTCTCTTAAAATTACCTAGACAAACATAGGGACCGTCATTAATAAATTTACAGGCCTTGCAATTGCCACATTTGGCCATAGTAGCTGGTCTTTGTCCAAAGGATCTAGGGGTCTTCTCTAGTAGGTCTTTTAAATTTGAATCTCTACTATTAATAAAAGTGGGACATTTACCAAGTATGTTGTGTAAGTCTGCAGGGATGAGGCTTTCCCAAGCACCGTAAATAACATATTTAACTTCAGGTGCTAAACTATTGTGTTGTAATACCATTCCTGTTGGCGTATTGTTTCTATCAGGCACATCTTTATGGTTGGTGACTTTGTCACATAACCTGTGTGTGTCATGCAAAATTGGAACAAAGTCAGTAGACCTTCTTCTAAATATTTCATGTTGAAGCGACAAAAGTATATCAATGGGATAACCTCTTTGGACAAATAAGTACTTCAATATGTCCAGTTCAATTTTAAAGACATCATCTAATATAACCTTTTCTGTCAGAAAAGTTTCTAATTTGTTGTCTTTATCTTATCGCATTTAGCGACTATTTTTCCTTGAGTTTCCTTCTCTTTACTCTGCACTTTTTACCACAAGGTATTTTCTCCCTTACTATTGTTGGTAAACCCTTCTTTTCTTCATTATCTTCGGGTATTTTTTCGCACCATTGCTGGTACCATTTCTTCTTTCTCCTTTTCTATCTTGGTAGATAAAAAAGGTAGTTCAGGATTTAAAAGGTGTTCAGATTGTGGACACAAATTACCCACATCAGATGCACACTCTCTGTGTGTTTATTGCTTGGGTGTGTCTCACTTATCTGTTGACCCGCCCTGTGGTATTTGTAAGAACTTTTCCAACAGAACTTTGATTGAGAGGAAAAATAAACTGTTACTGAAGGGACTGTTTAAATCTCCCTTTTCAGAGGCTATTTCTGGGCCGGAGGCTTCAACCCCTTCTAGAGCCCATAAGAAAAAATCGGATGATCCTACAAAGGCCAAGTCTCTGCCTTCGTCCCTGGCTGGGGACTCCCACCAATAAAGACCTAAGAAGACTAAGATTTTTGCTTCGGAGCTCACTCTGTCAGCCCCAGTGCTTTCAGTGCCTAGACCGCCGTCACCAAGGCCTTCGGCGCCATCAGTGATTTTGGCTCCATCTACTGTAGCCTTTACTGTATCAGTACAGAGGGGCTCCTTGGCTCAGACTACTACTACTACATCGGCACAGACTGTTCAGTCGGTTCAGACCTTAACCACATCGGCTCCGACATCTTACCCGGAACCAATGCCTCAGTTATTGACACCAATTTTGTTGGTTCCAGCTTCAGTACCAGCAACCACTTCAGCACCGATCTTTTTGTCATTGCAGACCGTGACCTCGGCACCAATGATTTCCTCAGTGCAGACACCCGTAGTCCAGTCTCTCTCAGCACCATTGTTCTCAGTGCAGACTGGTGAGGTGGGCACCAAGCTTGTCTCTTCTGTAGACAGACCTGTTTCTCCCCCAGCTATGTCCGTGAGGTTCACTAGAAGCGTTTCTAAACATGACGTGTTGCATCTTGAAGATCAAGTGCTTCTGGCCAGAGGTATCCCGCCCTCCAGGACCTATCCTTCCTTGGGAGGTGATCACCCATCACCAAAGACCCCTTCTTATTCTCCTGCTTCATTGCCTTTGAATCCCCTTGATATAGCACAGTGTTCCCCCTCTACGGTTCCCTTTATGGACCTAAAAAGGAACTGCAGTTGCCTTCATGGCAGGAGAGTTTTGCTATGACCCAGGATGATAGTTGTGACACGCATAATTTGATGTTTCACAGCCACCCGGGGACTCAGGGTTGGCAGGCTGACCCACTTAGGGGAGGGGTGACCCCTGTCCTGGACACTCACCCCTCTTCAGGTGGACCAGCCTTCCAACTGATGGAGAAGGCTCTGGCATCTGCTGGCAATACTGTGCTGTCTATCTCCCCGCCCTCCACTGGACCGCTATGTTCACAAGTCACACCTAGTGGACGCTGGGCGCAAGGGCCTCAGGATGTATTCCTACAGAAAAACCCCTTTCCGTTGTCTTCCCCAGCCTCCCCCTCTGAGGACGTTCACCGTAAAAGTTTGTGCAAGTGGAAGCACATGGACTCCACAAAGAAGTCCCTCACTGAAGACATAGACTTTGATAATGGGGAAGGATCCCCTCGGTCACCCTCTGAGGTATCCTTTGGTGATATCCTCAAAATCTTTAAACAGAGAGGTGACTGGCAGCCCTCTAATCTGACCTCTGAGGAGTCTGTGTTCCTGCAGGCTTTTCGTGTCTGGCCCCCTACCTCCTGGGTTACTCCACCTGCCGATGAACTGGTCCAGCTCATCATGCAGCATGCGTGGAAGGCTCCTGACACCATCGAGGCTATTCCCTGGAGGCCAGATAAGATTTTGTCCCCTCCTGCTATGGATTCCCATTGGTCTAAAGGTCTTCCTGTGGATGCTGTGGTGGTGGCGGCTGCAACCAAAAAGGATCTGGCGGAAGAAGAAAGCCAGACTGTCCATCCGCCCAAGAAAGAGTCCCAGGCCCTGGACAGGATAGGGAAGTGCACCTTTGCATCAGCGACCTTTGCTATCAGGTCCCTGAATTATATAGCACACTTTACCAAGCTTCAAAGGGATCTAATTTCCAAGCTCTCTGAAACCTTAGCTGGTGCCGTGTCTGATGAGGTCCGTGACAAAGTGGCCTCTCAGCTGGCCACCATTGAGTCAATATCTAACTCCTCCATGCGACTGATATCTCACGCATCAGAAGGAGCAGCTAGAGCGGCGGGTTCAGCTGTGGTCTTGAGATGACAAGCCTGGATGCGCTTGTGCAATTTCGTGGAACCCTTTAAGGCTTCCTTTCTTAACGCTCCCATTGAAGCCTCTTCATTGTTTGGACCCAAAGTTAAAAGCACACTGGCCAGATGTGAACAGGACAGTAAGACCCTGTCTGCCGTAGGTTTCCGTTATTCTTCCCCTCAACGTGTTTTCTCCCGAAACCAAAAGAGTGAGAAGATATGGTTCAAGAAGTCTCAGGGTCCTTTCTGTGACACACAGGCCGAGTTCTCCCCTAGAGACAGAGGGGGAAACTCACAGGGAAGACGCCCCTTTCGGGGCAGAGGGGGTCTGCATAACCAGGGTTCTAGGGACTTTTTTACTGGCCAGTCCTACCAGCGTTCCTGAAGAGCAGCCCATCTCCTTTCCTCTGGAGTTGGTTGGGGTCGTTTATCATTGTACCCTTCTGCCTGACTAACCATCACCACCGATTCTTGGGTACAAAGGATTATAACCAGAGGTTATCATACTCCCTTCGATCTTTGTCCTGTCCCTTCAAAAAACCTACACGACGTTCCACCCAGTCAAAGGGAAGAAGCAGCACTAGAGATAGAAAAGCTGCTAAGAAAAAGAGTCATCCAAGTAGTCCCTCCAGACCAGATAGGATCCGGATTCTACTCAAGACTATTTTGGTGCCAGAGAAAACCGGGGACTGGAGACCAATTTTGGATCTCAGTGTATTGAACAAGTTTGTAAGAGTACAAAAATTCCGGATGGTCACAATACAGTCTATCCTCACACTTTTGGAAAAAGATGATTGGATGTGCTTGATAGATCTTCGAGATGCGTACTACCACATAAAAGTGGACAGGCCATCAAGATTTCTACGCTTCCGTGTGGGAGCCAGTCACTGCCAGTTCAGAGTACTGCCCTTCCGACTCTCTACAGCCCCCAGAGTGTTCACAAACTGCATGGCAGTCATCACAGCTCACTTGCGACTACAATGATTCCAGGTGTTTCCATACCTAGACGACTAGCTCATCTCCTCCCCCCACTAGATATCTACTGGAAGAAGCCTTGGCATACTCTCTCCTTGCTGCGCAACAGCTAGGCATAACCATAAACTGGCAAAAATCCAATCTCACTCCATCTCGGTCCACAGAATTCATAGTGGTCATCTTGGATACAAAGAATTGCAGAGCATCCATTCCAGAGCACGGAATTCTAAGGATAAAGCAACAACTGATCCCAAGCCTTTCAAGGGAGAAATCCACAGCTCACTCTGTCCTACAGCTGTTGGGTTCCATGGCAGCCTCCATCACCATTGTCCCCCTGACCAGGTTTTACATGAGGCTTCTACAATGGCTACTTTTCACCCAATGGTATCCTTTCCAATATTCTCTTTCAGCCAAGATTCGAGTAACTCACAGGTGCAAACAGGATTTAAATTGGTGGATGACCCACAACTCGTCACAATGGTCTCACCCCTTCTCCTCTCCAGCAGCCCAAGGCTACAGTGACCACAGACACCTCCCTGATGGGGTGGGGGGGCTATGTCAGTGACAGACAGTCCAAGGCACTTGGTCCGAATTGGAGGCCCAACTGCATATAAATGTTCTAGAGCTGAGGGCGGTGCTTCTGGCATTGCAAGCATTCCATCCCCTGCTACCATCTGGGACGATTGCGATACAATCAGACAACATAGCAGTGGTCTGGTACATCAGCAAACAGGATGGAACCAAATCTTACCCCCTTTGTCGAGAGGCCATGAGGATATGGCAATCTGTGATGGCTACCAACCGTTTTCTTCTAGCAACGCACATCCCCCGGGAGTTCCAACGTGATAGCAGACAGACTCAGCAGGTGCATTCTACAACCTCACGAGTGGTCCCTGAATCCCTTGATAGTGGCGGAGATCTTCCACCGCTGGGGCTGCCCTTGCTGCAACCTCTTTGCATCCTCGACCAACTACAAATGCAGCAACTACTTAGCTTTGATTCCCCCTCTGGGACAGTCACCCAAGGACACTCTAGTCCATGATTGGTCCTTGGGTCTACTTTATGCATTCCCACCTCTCCCTCTCATTCCCCAGTTTCTGAAGAAAGCCCATCGCTTAAAGAGTAAGGTGATCCTCATAGCACCATATTGGCCTCGTCAGATTTGGTTCCCCTTCCTTTGACCTCACCTGCTAGATCAACCATGGATTCTCCATCCAACCCCTGGGTTGATCTCACATCCACAGAACCTGATTCATCTCAACTTGGACAGCCTGAAGCTCACAGCTTGGCTCCTCCAATTCCCTTGATTGCCAGGTAGAATGATATTTCTTTACCAGTACGGGACATTCTTATTGCATCTCATAAGTCTTCCACTAGAATTACTTATCTAAGCAAGTGGAAAAGATTTACCTGTTGGCTGAAAGAAAAACAAGTAGATCCCTTCTCAGCACCGGTGTCGATAATACTAGAGGATCTGGTCGACCTATTTCAGTCTAGTCTATCGGCCTCTACCATTAGAGTTCATTTGGCTGCAATATCTAATTTCCATGAGGGTGTCCAAGACTCCTCTCTTATGTCACATAAATTATGCAAGACCTTCATAAAAGGTGTGAATCATCTGAAGCCCCCTTTTAGAGAACCTATTCAACCATGGGACCTGTCATTAGTTCTATAAGCTCTGACAATGCCACCTTTCAAACCAGCTTCTTCTTGCGACCTCAAATATTTGTCATGGAAAACCTTGTTTTTGGTCGCCATTACTTCTGCCAGACGTATCTCTGAGCTTCAAGCCTTATGCATCAAGAGTCCATACTTGATTTTTCATAGAGATAGAGTGTCTTTGAGAACTAATCCTTCATTTCTGCCAAAAGTGATCTCTGAAATGTCCATTAATCAAACCATTGAATTGCCACTTTTCTTCCCCAATCATTCAAACAAAGGAGAGAATTGCCTACATACCCTAGATATTCACAGGCAAATTCACTTCTACTTGAACAGGACTAAGGCCTCTCGTAAATCAGACCAGTTATTTTTGGCCTATTCTGGACCTAGATTAGGATGTGCTGTTGCTAAGGTCACATTGGCTAGATGGTTGAAAGACCTTGTGACCTTCATTTATACACAACGTAATATTTCATTGCCTACTACCATAAAGGCTCATTTGACAAGGTCGGTGGCAACTTCTGCTGCCTTCCATGCCAGAGCTTCTTTACATGACATCTGTGCAGCTGCAACTTGGGCCACGCCTCATACCTTCATCAATCATTACAAATTGGATTTAGTCTCCAGGGGAAGAGCATCCTTTGGTTCTATGGTGCTCAGGAATGTCCTTCCATGAGAGCCTCCCAGGAATAGAGGTAGCTGGGGACTCTGTCCTATACGTAAGGAATGAATAAGGATTAACAATATCAGATAAAGAAGTTATGTCTTTCCATAACGTTCTATCTGTATTGTTGATCCTCGTTCAGCCATTACGTCCCTCCCTCCTTCCCCCTCCTGTGGCTTCTAGTGGATCTCACCGCCCGGTTCTTTTAGGTCATTTGACCAGAGGTAGCCTCAGCCTTCTTTTGACTTGCAAACTCAATCTGAGGTAACAGGGAGAGGGGAAATCTGGGTAAGAGTTTAGCTTGAGAGTTTGTAGCTGACACGAGCTTGGAAGATGGCCGGCTCGGTTCCGAGGTCAGAACTGATACCCATACTTAAGGAATGAACGAGGATCAACTATACAGATGGAATGTTATGGTAAGACATAACTTCTTTTTCGGCAGTGCAACAGGTAGTACATACTAGTTTTCCTTACATATATTCATCTGCTAGTTGTTTGGATTCTGTTTGTCCTTTTTGTCATCATGCTTGATTTAATAAATAAAACAAACAAATTTATATCGCAGGATATGTTCAGATATCGTGACCTTGGATACCAGAGAACCCATTCGGTTTTCCAAAAAGGAGACAAAGAGTTGGTCAGATTTCCGGATATCTTTTGTCCGGTGTAGATGGAAGCGTAACTGTCTATGTACATCCAGTTGGTGAAATCTAAATTCTGCCTTGTTATAGAAGTGGGGGAAGAAAACAGGCAACTCAATGGACTGATTCATGTTAGACATGGAAGCCACTTTAGGAAGGAACGATGGGTTTGGTCTAAGAGAGACCCTATCTTTATGGAAGATTAAATATGGGGGTTTGATGGAGAGGGCTTGAATTTCCGAAACCCGCCTCACTGAAGTGACTGCTGTTAAGAATGCTGTTTTCCATGTCAAAAATTTTAATTCACAGGTAGCTGCAGGCTCAAATGGTGGTAGAGTAAGGGCTTGTAGAACAAAATTGAGATCCCAGGGCATGATAGGTTCGGACACTGGGGGACGAAGCAACAGAGTACCTTTAAGGAATGCTTTGCATAGTCTGTGAGCTATGAGACTAGGTTCATTCGCTACGTGGAAATTAGATATCACCGCCAGCTGAACTTTGATGGTGGCTGATGCGGACCCCTGATAGAAAAGCATAGACAAGAACTCCAGAATTGAATCTATTGGAGCTGTGTAAGGATCAATGCCTCTAGTATGTGCCCAGATACAGAACCTTTTCCATTTACTAGAATAAATCTTTCTAGTGGATGGTTTATGAGAGGACGATAATATATGGACCACTTCCGGTGAAAATGATGTCTGACTAACGATGGAAGTGGAGTAGCCATGCTGTCAACCGGAGGGTCATCAGAGAGGGGTGGGACTGTCCCGACATGTGTGTCAGTAAATCTTGTTGAGGGTCCAGAATCCCAGGAGTGTCCACAATGTATGATTGAAGAAAGGGGAACCAGACTTGACGAGGCCAGTGTGGAGCAATCAGAATCATTCTACTTCCCAAGGATTGCACTTTCTGAATCACCCTTGACAGCAGGGGAAACGGAGGGAAAGCATAAAGCAGACCGGAGGGCCAATCGTGAACTAGAGCGTCCCTGGGTGATTCCCCCTGTGGGGGGATCAGCATGAAGTAGTTGCTGCATTTCGCATTGAGAGGGCTGGCAAAAAGGTCGCAGCAAGACTGACCCCATCTGCTGAAGATTCTCTCTGCAACCATGCGATTCAGGGACCTCTCATAAGGCATCAGGATAGCTCTGCTTAGCCTGTCCGCTATTACGTTGGACTTCCCCGGAATGTGCGTTGTCACCAGAAACTGTTGGGAAGCTATTGCCCAATTCCACACTCGCATAGCTTCTCTGCACAGAGGGTAAGACCGGGCTCCCCCTTGCTTGTTGAGATACCACACTACTGACATGTCTGAGTGTATCGCAATCGTCCCTAGAGGAAGAACTTTCTGAAGTGCCTGCAATGCAAGAAGCACTGCTCTCATCTCCAGGACATTTATATGCAAATGTATCTCGTGTTCCTGCCACGTGCCTTGGACTGTCCTGCCAAGATAATCTCTCCCCATCTGGGAGGTGTCCGTGGTCACCGTGGCAATAGGGACGGGTGGAACGAAGGGCTTTCCCCCGTTCAAATTGTTGGTGCACAGCCACCAATGGAGGTCCTGCTTGCAACTGTCTGTGAGTAAGATGGGATGAGATAGTGGGAGTCTTTGGCGAGACCATTGAACAAAGAGGAGCCATTGAAGAAGTCTCATGTGTAATCTCGCTAGAGGGACCAACATGATAGTTGCTGCCATGGTCCCTAGGAGCTGGAGAACTAGTCTTGCCTTGGCTTGTCTCAGGGGCATCAGCATGTGTATTTGTTGTTGTAATACTGTGATCCTTTTTTGTGGTAAGAATGCTCGCATTCGAATGGTGTCTAAATCTGCTCCTATAAAGGTGACACGCTGTGAGGGCAATAAGGCAGATTTTTCCCAATTTATTGTTATGCCCAGCTGGTGACATAGATTGATGGTAGCGTCCCTGGTTTGAACTAGTTGATGCCTGGTAGGGGCGGTAAGGAGCCAGTCGTCCAGGTACAGAAACACCTGGAATCACTGACGTCTCATGTGAGCCGTCACCACTGCCATACATTTGGTGAATACCCTGGGGGCTCTGGTGAGACCAAAGGGCATGGCTCGAAACTGGAAGTGATTGGCTCCCAGCCGGAAGCGTAGGTGACTCCTGGATGCACTGTCCATTTTGACATGGTAGTAAGCATCCTTGAGGTCAATGGAGCACATCCGTACCTCCTCTCCCAACAATGGGAGAATCGATTGTAGTGTGACCATACGGAACTTGGACTTGCGTATGTGATTGTTGAGTTGACTGAGATCTAGTATGGGTCTCAGGTCCCCTGTTCTTTTCAGCACCAAAAAGAATCTTGAGTAAGTCCCTAATCCGATTTGGTCTGAGGGGACACGTTGGATGGCTCCTTTTTCTAGCAACTGCGAGACCTCTGAGGCTGCTTGATCCCTTTGACTGGGTGGAACGTCTGGGATTTTTTTGATTGGCAGGGGTACTGAAGAGAATGTAATGAGGTAACTTCCAGAAATTATCCGTAATACCCATCGGTCCTGGGTAATGCTCTCCCAGGCTTCCGGGTATAAGGAAATTCGACCCCCGACGGGCTACAGATAACCGCAGTCAGGCACACCCTCAGGAATGAGAGCATGGAGAGCCACAGAAGGAGTTGAGGTCTCCCGAGTTGCGGGGGCCCCCTCTGCCTCTAGGGTGACATCTCCCTGAATAGCCCCCCCTTCTCCTGCCTCTGGAGGGGGGTTCACCTTGTGCGACAGGAAAAAACCTCTGTGGTTTCTTGAACCACATCTTACCCCCCCGCTGGGCCTTGGGATAAGGCCTAGAAGGAAGGGAAAAACGGACCCCTATGGAAGACAGGATCTTTCCCTCCTGCTCGCACCTGGTGACTTTGGTCCCAAACAAGGAGGAACCGTCAAAGTGGGAGTCGGTGAAGGAAGACTTGAAGGCCTCCGCAAAGTGACACAGGTGCAGCCAGGCTTGCCTTCTAAGGGAGACCCCTGAGCTTGCTGCCCTACTCGCTCCCTCGGCTGCATACGAAATGAGCCCCATGGACAAGTTAGCAATGGAGTTGAGGGTAGAGACCTGGGCGTTAACCGTCTGAGCGACCGCCTCAGGTATGTTACCCGCAAGAGTATCTTCCAACTCTTCGAGGAGATCTCTCTGGAGCCGAGTGAAGTGAGACAGATAATTCAGCGACCGTAGAGTGAAGGTTGCTGAAGATAGGGTACGCTTCCTGTACTGATCCATGGTCCTAGACTCCTTGTTAGGAGGATGGACGGATGAAAAAGACTCTGCTACTTCCTTCTCGGTGGCTGCCGCCACCAACATGGCATCTACAGGGACTCCTTTTGACAGAAACTCTTTGCCCTGGGGGCGGAAAGGAATTTGTTGGGATGCCTGGGCATGGGCTCCACAGAATCGGGGTTTTCCCACACTCTTCAACAAATGAGGTCAAGAAGTTCGTCGAAGGGTGGAGACACCCATGAGGCAGAGGGTTGAGCACCAAAAGCCTTAGGGAATACTGACTCCTCCTCGGAAGGAGTTTTGGAAGACCAATCACCTCTTTGTTTCAGTATCTCCAGGATATTGGAGAAGGAAACATCATCAGAGGATGACTTGGGGGACCCTTCTGATTCCTCGAGGTCAGTATCTGAGTTGAGGGACTCATCCTGGGAGTCTACGTGCTTCCTCTTGCACACTTTCTTTCTAGGAGGCTCCTCAGGCACGAACTCTAGGAGACCCTCAGAAAGTTGTGGGCCGCTCGTGGGAGTATCCTTAGGGCCTGGCGCTCTACTGTCCATGGATAGGTGGGTATCAGAGGCTCTCGCTGGGGTGGTGGGGGAAGGAATGACCAACCTGGGTGATGTAGCTGACGACCTGGCCAGCTCGCTCTGCATGGCCTCGAAGGCCGGTCCCCCTGAGTCCGATGACCGGCCGGCCTCCGAGGCCACGACCGGGACTGGGGTCCCACGAGCCGATGCACCGAGTGGGAGACTCGGAACCAACAGATGTCCCGAAGTATCCCCCTCGGGCCCGACTGAAGAGACCCGAGTCCCGAACCCTGTGGATGGAACTGACATGGTCGGAGCCGAGGTCGGCACTGATAGACCCTGAGGTGGTATCGGAGCCGGCGTAGGAACATCACTCGGAGCAGAGCGTACCGGTTCCGATGGCAAGAATGTGCTCGGAGGAGGAATCATCGACACGGTCATAGGAACTCACTCCGGAGCCGAGTGGGTCGGAGCAAAGAACAATTTAGCCAACACTGGCGACTGCAGGAGCCTCTGCACCACCCTATCAACATCCAAATCAGAAAGCCTGGAGGATTTGGGGGAGAGCGATGGAGATTGGGATCTCTTGTCAGGTGAACCATGTCTCACACTGGGCGACCGGCTCCGAATGGGTTCAAGAATGATAGGAGCTGATGCCGATTCAGTTAACACTGATACCTCCTGTGGCCCCGAGAGCAGTGGAGATGAGGAAGTAGAGTCCAATACAGTAATCTTCTCCAGAGGCTCTGAAGAGACAGATGGAGCCGGAGACCTTTTCTTAGCCTTGGAAGCTTTGGATTTTGACTGAGTACTGGAATCTGAGTCTATAACTTCCTCAAACGACGGTTTTAGAAGTCCGTTCAATATTAATTTATTTTTTCTCTCCTGGAGCACCCTAGGACTGAACGCGTGGCAAAAGCTACACGACTCTTGTAAATGGATGGCTCCAAGGCAGTAAACACACACAGAGTGTCCATCCGTGATGGACATCTTATATCCACACTTGGAACATTTTTTAAAGCCAGAAGGCTTATGCTCCTTCTGATCCTTAGACATCTTATTACTAGCGCTAAGCGAAACCACCTAGACACAAATCACAAAAAAGGGCGGGAACAACACACAAAGTAGATACACCAGAAAAAACTCTACTCGACACAATCTAAGAACCTCTAACTGAAATGGTTCTTCTAATGGGACACAGAGACAAAACCCAATCACACTAATTGTTTATTTAACGACAGAGGGGAGGACTAGGTCCTCTAACTAAAACGGGCCTAGCCCACTGGAACAGTTAGGGATACCAAAAAACACAACTACCACACTCAAACACAGCAACAGAAATAGCTATCAAAATAGCTTTTGGGTATGAAATATCAAGTTTCTCTAAGAGAAATAACAAAAAATAGGGTACTTAGTCACAGCCAAGCGAGACCATGTCCAAGCTACACAAGCGGCAAACGAGATCTGCGGATGTGGAGCAGTGCACCATGGGATATCCACTTCACCCAGCCAATGAGAGACTTTGAGCTAGTAAAATCGGCCGAGTCGGAGCCGATATTCGGCTCCAAACCCACGGGTTAGAATGTAGGGGAGATAGGACTACATAACATCTAGTATTTTTATAAATGGTGTAAATGATAGAAGGTGTTTATCTTGCTTAAACAAGATGGAATTCTGTGATTGTCTCAAATAAAATTAAAACATCAAAGCTGTTCTACTATCCATCAAGTTTTTAGTGTGACCCACTGACTTGTGCATACACAGTATTTTTGTCTGTAAACACTCTTTGCGGATGGCTTGAAGACAGTTTAGGACATTTGTCATTGTGTGAGTATTTTTAAAGTACATTAAGGAAAAATGTCTGTTAAAAAAAGTGTAATTGATATGCATAACCCAGTATTTTGTCAACCAGCTATCTCACTGCCCAGTCTCATAGTGCCTCCTGAGATATATAAATCCATAAATATTATGATTATGTGGTTATTGGATATCTAATAGCAATATACAAGTAATACGTTTTGACATCTACTTATATGGGCACCATATAACCATGATGGTTTTACATTTTTTTAGCTAGGTTATTAGGAACCCAGAGAATTTGGCACTCATCCCCTCAACACCCCCCCCAAAAAAAAATCCCTCAAATAATATAATCAAATTTAAGAGAACTGCATACCTCAAGAGTATACCTCACTATGAGGTGCATTCCACATTTTGAATCTTAAAGTTCCGCCCAATTTCACATCGAAAGGGTTTGTCACACACTCATTGTTATTTTGCAATACCACTGTCCAATAATACTGACTCGTGTTCGTTCATCAAAATATCTATATTCTAGAGACAGATGGTTTCGGCATAGTCCATGGCTTTCTCAGGTTTAACAAATCAAACTAAAAAAAAAACGTCATCCATAGTGTGTAGACTGCTGCTAGGAGCGTCTTGCTAATTTGTGAATGCTCCGCTCCTATTTACATTTTCAGTTCCAAAACTGTAAGATTTGCAAAACCACAGTACAATTTAAAAAAAAAAAAACAAGGACTTAGTTCACAGGCTGCTGCAGACAATCAGATCCCTTGTTTCAGCAAGCGGACCTGATTGAGTGCAGCTTGCCAGCGAATCCAAAAAAAAAAACGGAAACACAGTTCCGATTTTCGCAGTGATGGCAGGGTCCAGGAAGCCAGACTATGCGGACGTCCATGAGGAGCCGAGCCGAAGAAGAGGAACACCGGTTGGAGCAACCCGCGGTTGCTGAATGGGGGCCCTCATTTGCAGGGAGGTAATCGGGGGCTCCCGGTGGCCGCAGGTCTCGCGAGTGCCTAATGCCAGCTATAGGATCGATTGAATCAGCCCTGTGCTCCCAGCAGAGAGCAGAAAAACCCTCTTAATGTAAAATTGGTTTTGAACTTTAGTGCAGTAACAAATGCTTTGCAACCAAAGGCAGAACTCCGGCAGTATCAGGAATCCTTGGAAATAAGTTCACAAACCCTGAGAAATGTTCCTAAATACAGAAACACCAGCAAGATGAAAGACTTTTACACAGTTAAGCCCTCAGACCAGTCAAATAAATATATAAAAAGCCTTCCACCAGCAGTTCCCAACTCAGAAACAGAGAGTCAGCCTACTTCTGCCAGTTTGTCTGGTTTGTTTGTAAGGATCCAGTCTGATGTTGAGTTCCTCCCTGAAGTTTTATTGATTCTAGTGGGTGTGGTTATTAATTGTTTCAGGTTGTACAAGTTTATGGATTCAGTGGGAGTAGTGGAATATATGAGTTGCCAGTCTATATTTAAGTCTCCACATATTATAGTTTTGTGGTTAATTTGTTGGGATATCCAATACAGGATGTTTTCAGCAGCATCCATGTTATTCCCTGGTGGTCTATAAATTGCTGTTAAACATATAGTTTTCCTTTTGTTGATTTTTAAGAGTGTTATTAGAAATTCAGCATTGTTAAATGTGGATATTTCCTGAGTGAGTAGGTTATGGTTAGGGAATTTTTATAGGTGATTGCTACACCACCAACCAGCTTGTTTTGCCTGTCATGCCTGAGCATATTTTATCCTGGGGGATAACCTCATTATTCTTTTATTTATTTTTTTAAGCAGATTTCGGTAGCTATGACTGCATCAGGAGTGTATGCAGCAAGGTAGGCGTGTATGCCATGGATTTTATTGCACATACTTCTTAGGCTCATATTTAGCAAGGTGAGTTTGGGTTCTATTTTTTGTTGTTAGATATTAGGTGACTAGTTTCTTTTGGGGTTGGAAGCAATGTTTTTATGAACAGTGGGACCTGAATTAGGGTGAATATCTCAGCTAATTTTTTTAATTGATGTTTTACAGAGGGAAGAGTGTGACCAGTTATATTTTGGTCTTCGTTTGGTATTTGATCATAAATTTGGATACTTAGTTTTAACATATTTATAGATAAATAAATCAGATGTGGTTTGTCTGTGGAGACAGGGTGCTATGGAGAAAGATAGATTGGGTAGGTTTTGATATTTTTTGTGAGGATTGTGAAGTCCTATGTATTTGAAGGAGGTGGATTTGATAATTGGTGATGAAGGCTAGTAGAGTTAGGAGGAACAGTAAAATAATCTAAGTTGGGGCATCTAATTTAACCTGGGTTTTATCTTTTCTGTAAATTTGGATTAGAAAATGTAGGGAGGGTACTGGATTATAGAGTTGTAATGTGATAGCTGTAGGGGAGAAGGAGTAGGACAGTTGTTATTTTTTCTGGAGGGAACCAATGATATTGGTTTGTGGCATATATGGATGGTGCTGTGGAAGTATACATGTAGAGTAAGAGGGGTGTGGGTGGGAATTGGGGTTAAGATATGGGAATGGAGTGAGGCTGAGTGTTAGCAAGGGTGAATGAAGCAGGATAAAAACTTGGCAACGTGCAAAGAAAAAATCAGTGACTGAAGTTAAACAGCCACAGATCTGCTGAGAGAGATGAGTAGAAGAAACAATGCAGTTTAAAAGGCTTCTGTTCCAGGAGATGAAACTCTGATTTTGTTGCTGTAGGATACAGTTTTAGTAGGAAAGTTAGTCCAAAGTCAGCTTGACAGTAAAAATTGCACTTGACTGAACAACTGTGTAATGGTAAAGATGTATGTTAAGTTGTCTATCTCGCCTTCATTCTTGCTGGATGGGTTCGGAGCCGACCTCGGCTCCGACTCGGCCACTCTAAAAGCTCGAGAGTTGGTTCCACCGGCTCGAGGCTCCCCTTATATCCCACAATGCTAGGCGAGAGTTACCTCAGATCTCGTTTGCCGCTACAGCTTCGAGGTTGGTTGCTTCTACCGGTTCCTGGTGAATGCTAATTTTCTTGTAAAAATTACTCTTTAAAACCCCTTTTAAGTTAATATTCTTACTTAGTTAGTGTAGATTAGAAAACTTTATTCCCGACCCTAAATATTTTCCGTTTTCTTTCCCTAGAACCTTTGGTTCTTCCATTGGGCCTTTAGGCCTTCCCTTCCCTAGTGGAGTGTGTGTTTTTTGTAGTTTATTCTAGTTTATTGTAGTTTAAATTCTAGTATTACTACTAATTTTATTGTGTTTTCCTGACAGGGTATAACTTGTGTGTTTGTGTGCGTGTTTGTGTACACCTGTCAGTTAAAAAAATGTCTAAAGAAGCAAAGGTCTCCGGATTCAAGAAGTGTGATGCGTGCTGTCAGAAAATGTCTCTGACAGACGCTCACACTTCTTGTGTCTATTGTCTGGGGCCTTTGCACCTGCAGGACTCCTGTGCTGTGTGCCATGGCTTCAGCCCCAGGGTCCTGCAGGAAAGAAAAAACAAATTAATTCTTAGAGGCTTACTGAAGCCAGAGGATTCCCTGTCAGTTTCAACAGGGAAGCCCTCTAAGGCATCGAGGTCTTCGGCTCCGGCTTCTGAGCCGAGACCTCAGGTTGCTCAACCTTTGCCTTTATCGGCTCCGGCTGGAGCCGATAAGTCTCAGTCCACAGTTTCTGTGGCTCCTCTCGGCGGAGCCGAGGTTATTGAGGTTCCGTGCCGGCTCCGACCAGACCTGGGGAGCCGACAACTAGGAAGAGGTCCAGGTCACCATCTCTTGGCTCCGTTCATTCGGCTCCAGGATCTCCCCTGCTGTCTGAACGGAGCCAAAGGTCTCACTCCTCTAGGTCATCGAGGCTGTCGGATCATGACCTTCAGAGGGTAGTGAGTCGACTACTTAAGTCCGAGACACTAGCCCAGATGCTTCAGAGCCCGACTCATCAGTCGATGCCTGCCCCGGTCCATCAACATTTTCCTCCTTCGACTCTCTTGAGTTCGGAGCCGGGTCGCGTCGGAACCGAGACTGTGATTACGTCGGAGCCGAGACAATTGTCTTCAGCTCCGTCGTCGGCTCCGTTTTCTTCTTTGGAAGAATCTCGGCGCCGGACTTCCCTCGTCGGCTCGAGGGGTGAGTGGCATCGGACCCTTGTCCGACCCCCCTCTCCCTCTCGGGGCTTCGGCGCTGGTGAGTTCGGCTCCGACATCGGCCTCGGAGCCATCACTGTCGGTGCCGAGGGGGGTTCTTAGCTCCTCGGAGCGGGGACCTCTGGCTCTGCCTGACAGGGGTGCATTCGAGGTCATGCGGAGTGTGTTAGAGCCTGGCTCTACTCCACAGTCGGCTCCGTCCGCCCCTCCCTCTATGCTGCCTCAGGGTAAGTCGACTCACTCCCTCATCCCGGACCGCAGAGAGCCAGCTCCTCAGGAGCCCCTGTGGGATTTCATCCTCTTCGAGGCCTCTCCTGATTTGGCAGAAGAGCCCCTCGGAAGAGGAAGTGTAAGAGGAAACACATTGACTCACCTGAGTCTATCACGTCAGACACAGATTTGGATGATTCTGAGGGTTCCTCCGTTCCCCTTCTGAAGATGTCTCATTTGCAGACATTCTGGAGATCCTGAAACAGAGGGAAATTGGCCAGCCCTCAACCCTTCGGAGGACGAATCTGTGTATCTTGAGGCATTTGGCTCTCGTCCTTCCACCTCCTGGGTGTCCCTCCCTTCGACCCCCTCATGCAGGTGGTTGCTAAGAAGGCATGGACGGCTCCTGATTCAGTGGACCCCACTCCCAGGAGACCCTCTAAGTTCATCACAGCTCCAGCAGACAAGCAATTTTTAGCAAAAGGAGTTTCTGGGGATGCTATGGTGGTAGCTGCTGCCAGAAAGAAGGAAGTGGCGGATCCTTCAGTACCTGTCCATCCACCTAACAAGGAATCTAGGTCCATGGATAGGTATGGAAGCGGATGTTCTCTTCAGTGACATTTACCATGCGTTCGCTGAATTACCTGTGCCATTTCACCAGGCTTCAAAGGGACTTGATCAAGGAAGCGAGTGAAATGTTAAAGGATCCTTCAGCTGCTGGGTTTCAAGACAAGATGAACACTCAGCTGGCTACCCTGAATTCCATATCCAACTCCTCCATGCCTCCTTTCTTATGCAGCCGATGGAGCGAGCAGAGCCAAGAGGGACAGGTGTAGCTCTTAGTGAGGCAAGCCTGGATGCGGCTATGCAATTTTGCAGACCCTTTCAAGACGTCCTTCACGAACTCCCCTTTTGATGGATCATTTGTTCCCCCTCCTCCAGTTGCCACAGTCACCACGGATGCCTCTCTGATCGGGTGGGGGCATTATCAGGGCAGGATGGTCCACGGACGTGGCAACCCATAGAATACCACCTGCACATAAATGTCCTGGAGATGAGAGCAGTGCTTTTAACGTTGCAAGCCCTCGGCGACTTTCTTCCCACAGGGACTATTACAGTACAGGACGGACAACATGTCTGTGGTCTGGTACATCAACAAACAGGCGGAACCAGGTCCTATCCTTATGTCGAGAAGCTCTCAGGCTTTGGCAATGGGCGATCTCTTCTCAGCGGTTTCTGATAGCAACACATCCCGGCAGGTCAGGTCCAACCTATTGAGGCGGACAGGCTAAGCAGATCTATTCTGATGCCTCACGGTGGTCTCTCAATCAGTCTGTAGTGGATCAGATTTTTCTGAAGTGGGGCACCCCTTGTTGCGATCTTTCGCTACCCCTCAAAACAACAAGTGCCCAGATTACTTCACACTATTTCCTCTTCCAGGCCAACCCTTGAGAGACTCACTAACCCAGGATAGGCCTCGGGGACCTCTTTATGCTTTTCCTCCTTTCCATTGATTCCACAAGTCATTCAGAAAGCCACCGTTTTGAGAGCCAAATTGATCCTCATTGCTCCATATTGGCCTCGACAAATTTGGTTTCCGTCTCTACATCATCACCTTCTGGTGCAGCCCTGGCATCTGGACCCAGTTCCGGATCTTTTGATCCACCAGTCAGGTCAGCAGCACCGAGCCATTCATTCTCTCAACCTCACTGCTTGGTTGCTCCACTTCCTTCCTACCCAGGCTACCAATGATTTCTGACTCAGTCAGAGACATTTTAGTGTCTTCTTTGAAGTCGTCCACTAGAACTGTTTATGCTAGCAAGTGGCGACGTTTTTCTATTGGGCAAGCGCCAGAAATATTGATCCTTTCACGCTCCTATACATTCTGTTTTGGATTTCCTGGCGGAGGTTTTCATTCGGGATCGTCATCATCTACAGTCAAAGTACAAATGGCTGCTATTTCCAAATTTCATGTTGGCTTGCAGGACAATAACATCATGTCTCATAAGTTATGCAAAGCCTTTTTGAGAGGAGTTTTTCTCCTAAAACCACCTGTGAAACATCCTCCTCCGCAATGGGATCTGAACTTAATGTTGGCATCCCTAATTCTACCTCCTTTCGAACCGTCTGCTCGTGTTCTTTAAAGTTGTTGACATGGAAAACTATATTTTGCTGGCTGTTACTTCTGCAAGAAGAGTTTCTGAGATTCAGGCCCTCTGTATTCGTTCACCTTATCTGGTGTTTCGTAAGGATAGGGTTTCGCTCAGAACTAACCCTTCCTTTCTTCCCAAGGTTGTATCTCAAGCCAATATTAACCAATCTATTGATCTACCAGTTTTCTTTCCTAACTATTCTGACAGAGCTGAACAGAAGCTACATTTTTGGATGTTCACCGTCAGCTCAGGTACTACTTACATAGGACTAAACAAGTTAGAAAATCAGACCAATTGTTTGTCTCCTATGCAGGAAACAGGTTGGGTCTTCCAGTATCTAAAGTGACCTTATCTAGATGGTTGACTTCCACCATTTCCTATGTGTACTCTCTAAGGGCAAACAACTATCTTCTAAGCCAAAGCACATTCCCCCAGGAGTCTATCCACTTCTGTAGCCTTTCAGGATAGACTTCCCATTGACACTATTTGTGCAGCAGCTACTTGGGCCACGCCTCATACCTTTGTGTCTCATTACAAGTTGGATTTGGCCTCCAGAGATAGGGCCAGTTTTGGTTCCACTGTTCTCAAGAGTCTGTTCCATTGTGCCACCCGGGATACAGGTGCTAGGGGCCTTCGGTCCCATCAGCAGAGAAGGCGAGGCTGACAACTTAACAACATTAAGTTAGTACCTACCTACCATATTCCATGTTTGTGTCTTCTCTTCTTCTCTTTTCTTCCTTCCCCCTCTCCCCCCTGGCCTGGACAGATCTTGGAGAGTTCCTATTGGATTGCTTCCTCTGGAGCATTGTTATGAGGACTTCTTTTAGGAACCATGGTTCCTAATTATATTAGGATAAGTCTTTAGCAGGGTTAGTTAGCTGCCAAACGAGATCTGAGGTAGTTCCGCCTTGCATCATGGGATATAGGGTTGCCTCGAGCTGGTAAAAGGAGTTCTCGAGCTAAAGCTAGTGCCGAGTCGGGCCGAGGATCGGCTCCGAACCCATCCAGCAAGAAAGAAGGCGAGAGAAGACAACTAACATGGAACGTTATGGTAGGTACATAACTTCTAATTTCTGTGGATGCTATGGTGGTAGCTGCTGCCACAAAGAAGGAACTGGCTGATCCTTCAGTACCTGTCCATCCACCTAACAAGGAATCTAGGTCCATGGATAGGTACGGGAAGCGGATGTTCTCCTCAGCGACATTTACCATCGTTAAGCTGAACTACCTGTGCCATTTCACTCGTCTTCAAAGGGACTTGATCAAGGAAGCGAGTGAAATGTTAAAGGATCCTACAGCTGCGGGTTTCCAAGACAAGATGAACACGCAGCTGGCTACCCTAATTCCATATCCAACTCCTCCATCGCCTCCTTTCTTACGGCCGATGGAGCGAGCAGAGCCGCAGGGACAGGTGTAGCCTTACGTGAGGCACGCCTGGATGCGGCTATGCAATTTGCAGACCCTTTCAAGGCGTCTTTCACGAACTCCCTTTGATGGATCATCTCTCTTTGGTCCTCAAGTGAAAGAAACCCTGACTAGGTGCGAGACTGATGGCAAGACCCTTTCTGCCGTCGGAGTC
Organism: Protopterus annectens; assembly: GCF_019279795.1. Taxonomy (NCBI): domain Eukaryota; kingdom Metazoa; phylum Chordata; order Ceratodontiformes; family Protopteridae; genus Protopterus; species Protopterus annectens. The sequence continues at coordinate 604,729,043 of NC_056746.1, read as the reverse complement.
CATTTTTCGACTCCTTCAGGCCTTACCCCAAAGGCCAGAAGGGTGGAAAGATGTGGTTCCGTAAACAATCTCAAGGGACTTAGCCTGGCGCAGAGTGGTTTTCCTACCAAAGGCAGAGGTGGGAATAACAATGGTAGACATCGCCCTAGGGGCAGGGGGTCCGCAGAACCAGGGCAATCGGAAGCCTTCCTGACAAGCCCTTTCAGCATCCCTGAGGTGTTGCCCGACTGCCCATCTTCGGAGGCAGTCGGGAAGATTGTCACTGTACCCAGAAGCCTGGCTATCCCTGGCTCAAGACAAATGGGTACAGTCCATCATTTCCGAAGGCTATTCTATCCCCTTTCTTTGCTTTCCAAATCAGTCAAAAAAATCCCTTCCAGATGTTCCACCCGCTCAAAGGGATCTAGCAGCTTTGGAAATTTCAAAACTGCTTGCAAAAGAGCAATTCAGCCAGTGCCAGCAGACCAACAAGGATCCGGAATCTACTCAAGGTTCTTTTTAGTTCCAAAGAAAACAGGGGACTGGAGACCGATATTGGATCTCAGTGTCTTGAACAAATCAGTCAAGAAAACAAGATTTCGGATGGTCACGCTGCAATCCATTCTTCCCCTTTTGGGCAAAGGAAACTGGATGTGCTCTATAGACCTTCGGGATCGTACTATCACATAAAATGAACAGGCGCTCAGAAGATTCCTCCGCTTCAGGCTGGGAACCAGTCATTTTCAGTTCAGGGCCCTGCCCTTTGGTCTCACCACTGCCCCGGTGTTTACCAAATGCATGGCAGTGCTAGCTTCTCACCTGCGGCGACAAGGATTCCAGGTGTTTCCATATTTGGACGACTGGCTCCTCACAGCTCCCACCAAGCATCTCCTTCTGATGGCCAGAGATTATACTTTTCGCGTTTGTCAAAAACTGGGTATTTCAATAAATTGCGAAAAGTCTGTTTTGTCGCCTTGTCGTACTATTACCTACATAGGCGCAAATCTAGATACTATAAACATGTCTGCAAGGCTAACACACCAAAGGATATCAGACATTCACAAATTGGTGTCACTCCTTCTCAACAACAACAGAATCAAAGCCAGGTTAGTTCTAAAGGTGTTGGGAATCATGGCAGCGACCATACCTCTCCTTCCATTAGCCAGATACCACATGCGGATCCTTCAGTGGATGCTTTTTACTCAATGGTCATACCAGGAACTTCCAATGTCTCACACCATTGTGATCACGCAGGCGTGCAAAAAGCATCTCATGTGGTGGATGTCTTCCCCCCAGCTCCTGTTGGGAAGACCCTTTGTTCCACCTCCTCCGGTTGCTACACTGACAGCGGATGCCTCCCTGATCGGGTGGGGGGGGCATTATCAGGGCAGGACAGTCCAGGGCACATGGCAACCAAACGAATGCCACTTGCACATAAATGTTCTGGAGATGAGAGCAGTGCTTTTAGCGTTGCAGGCCCTTCAAGACTCTCTTCCCTTGGGAACAATTGCAATCCAGACAGACAATATGTCTGTAGTGTGGTACATCAACAAACAAGGCGGAACCAGATCATACCCCCTGTGTCGAGAAGCACTCAGACTGTGGCAATGGGCGATTTCTTCTCAGCGTTTTCTGATAGCAACGCACATCCCCGGGAAGTGCAATCACATTGCGGACAAGTTGAGCAGAGCTATACTCATGCCTCACGAGTGGTCTCTGAAAGACTCTGTAGTGAGAGAAATTTTTCTCAAGTGGGGTCAGCCTTGCTGCGATCTTTTTGCTACTCCCCAAAACAGCAAGTGCAGAGAATATTTCACTCTATTCCTTTACCAGGCCAACCCAGCAGAGGCGCTCTAGTCCAAGTTTGGCCCGGGGACTTCTGTATGCATTCCCTCCTTTCCCACTGATCTCTCAAGTAATTCAGAAAGCTATCGCTCAGAAGGCATCCTTGATCCTCATTGCTCCTTACTGGCCTCGACAAGTGTGGTTCCCCTTTCTACATCATTTTCTCTTGGGCGACCGTGGAATCTGGACCTAGTTCCAGATCTTTTGATCCATCAGTCGGGTCAGTTTCATCGCTCCCTCCCCTCTCTGAACCTCACTGCTTGGTTCCTCCAGTTCCAACCGTAGCCAGGCTTCCTCAATTATCTCACTCTGTTAGAGATATATTGATAGCTTCCCATAAATCTTCCACTCGAAAGATTTATTTGAGTAAGTGGAAACGCTTCTCATATTGGGCACAAGGAAAGGACATAGATCCTTTCACGCTTCCATCCAACTAGTCCTTGATTTTCTAGCTGAACTCTTCCATGCAGGTTCATCTCCATCTACACTTAAGGTTCAATTGGCAGCTATTTCTAACTTCCATGTGGGTATTTCTGAATCTGCCTTAATGTCCCACAAACTTTGCAAAGCCTTTTTGAAAGGAGTTTTTCTTCTCAGACCTCCTATAAGAAATCCTCCTTCTCCTTGGGACCTAAATTTAGTTCTTGCTTCTTTGATTCTTTCCCCTTTCGAACCTGCAGCTTCCTGTTCCTTGAAATTGTTATCATGGAAAACTCTCTTTCTGGTAGCTATTACATCAGCTAGAAGAGTTTCAGAACTTCAAGCACTCAGTTGTCGTCCTCCTTATCTTTTGTTTCATAAGGACAGAGTATCCTTACGAACTAACCCGTCCTTTTGCCTAAGGTGGTTTTCGACATCAAATCTAAACCAAAGCATTGACCTCCTGTCTTTTTTCCAGAGTATTCCAATGGGTCTGAACAAAAATTACACTGCCTGGATGTTCATTGTCAATTAAGGTACTACTTGGATAGAACAAAACAATTCAGAAAATCTGATCAGCTGTTTGTCTCCTATGCGGGAAAGCAGAAAGGGACTTTCAGTTTCAAAGGTATCATTATCCAGATGGCTAACATCTTTGATTTCCCTGGTATATGAAATTAGACAACAAAAATTGCCTAATAAACCTAAAGCCCATTCCACCAGAGCTTTGGCTACTTCTTTAGCCTTCAAGACAGACTGCCTATTGACACCATTTGTGCAGCGGCTACTTGGGCTACTTCTCACACTTTTATTTCTCATTATAAGTTGGATTTAGCTTCTAGGCATAGAGCTAACTTTGGTTCCACTGTTCTCAGGAGTCTGTTCCGTTAGGCCACCGGGACAAGGTGCTAGGGGCGGTCCCATCCAGCAAGAATGAAGGCGAGATAGACAACTTAACATATAGAAGTTATCTTCTTACCATAACGTTCCATGTTACTTGTCTTCTTCGCCTTCTTCTTCGTCCACCCTCCTTCCCCTGGCCTGGACAGACCTAGAGGAGTTGTGATTGTGACCTCTCTTTCTACCACCTCTTTCTTAGACATATGCTATTATGCATATTTCTTGGTTCAGGATGTAGGTCACCCTTCTTTCTTCCTGTTGTTAGAGGTGGATTCTGTTTTACAGTTATACTGTTACTGTTATAAGCTGGGGTTAGCTTACAAACGAGATCTGAGGTAACTCTCGCCTAGCATTGTGGGATATAAGGGGAGCCTCGAGCCGGTGGAACCAACTCTCGAGCTTTTAGAGTGGCCGAGTCGGAGCCGAGGTCGGCTCCGAACCCATCCAGCAAGAAGAAGGCAAGAAGAAGACAACTAACATGGAACGTTATGGTAAGAACATAACTTCTATTTCTATTGACTTTTAAGTGCAAAGTCGAAAGGCTACCCCCCCCCCCACACACACACACACACACACACTCAAATATAAGCAAAACAGTGAGGAAAAGTAAGCCAAAATGCAGGACTATAGCTCAGGAAAAATACTGGCTCAGAGATGAAAGTGATTACACAAACATCTGGAGCAAAGGAGAAATAAACTTAAAGAAGGGGGACAGTGGACTGCTGTAAAGAATCAATGTAGCACAGTTGATGGAGAAAGTATCAATGGGACTGCTGTGGTTTAAGAAAATGGAGTTGTTATAGTGGACAAAGTTCTTTGTTTTAGGCTGCCAAAATATTTATAATTTACATAAAAATATAGCCCACAGTCTGGTGTTCAAAATGCAGACTTCACTGTTACATGCATACCTATATGCATGTGACACTTATGTAGAAATATAAAAACACAGTTTTCTAGCTGAAAGAGGCAGTTGAGTTTACTGAGTCTGTGGTGACTGTGCAGAAATACTGCCTCAAAGCTGAAAGTGGTTTAATAACCATCTCGGGCAAAGAGAAGTAAGAAAGGAAGGGAGACTAAAGGTGACTTCCTTGAAGGCAAGAAGTTCTGCTGAAAAAAGACAGGAGGATATATATGCAGGTCGAGTTTAAGATTATCATCCACTATCAACCCTAATAATTTGCTATGAAAAGTGACTTCATTGGTTGCATTATCAAGGGAGACGTCTTTAAATTTTCTTTTTAATGGGAGAGGGATTTAAAGAAAAAAAAGTGGTAGTTTTTATTTCTTTTTTTTTAGAGTTTAGCATGAGTTGTGACTTACAAACCCGTTTCATAATTTTCTATTATTTCAGATTAGATTAACTTTGGGTAAAAAGAAAAAGATTAGAGATTTTGAGGATATAACAAATAACTGAGGTGTTTATTAAACCATGAAAGAAATAAAAGTTTTGGGTATTAGACTTGGAAGAGTGGAGGTGAACGATCAGCAGTAGGCCACTTTTTTGCAATATCTTAAAACATCATATTATGAACTGATGTTATCTCTTCCATCCATTCCTCAAAGGATGGGTCTTTGGATCCAAAATCAGATTAGACTTCAGCCACTCACAAGCTTTAGATGCAGTACTCAGGCCCCTCCCCTTACCCATAAACCCTGTAAAGAACAAAATACCTCAGATCTCATGTGTGGCTTGATTGCTACAGACTTTGTCTTTGGTGTGAGATAAGTAAAATTTTGGAGTTTATCCGTTACTTTCTTCTTTTATTTTGGGATGGAGTTTTTCTCCTTCATCTTTGACCTCCCTTTACCTAAAAAAAAGCTATATAATTTGTACATTTAGTCTTAAAGTTTTGTCAAGGCTCTCTTCTGTTCCTGGATGCCTGTTGGAGATCCTCCTTTCTTTTTTCTCTCTTCCTTTATCAACCTAGTGTTGTTACCTTTTTTTTTGTATGAGTTTTGACAGGTTGCTATTTTTCTTTCTGGAAAGTTTTAAGTTTCAAAATGTATAAAAAACATCAGGGTGCAAAATGTGTGTGGCTTGGAGCCACAAGCTACCTAACTCCAATACACATCCAAAATGCATTTACTGCTTGGAGGCTGCACACCTAGATGAGTAGGGCAGCATTTCTGAAGCCTTCAGTTACAGGGCCATAGTTGAGAGGAGAAACAAGTTAGTCTTTAAGGGGATTCACCCTCCCTCTGTGTGAGAATTATCCCCATCTCACTCCTCTGCTTTTTCTTCTTCTTCTGCCTCCCCTGTATCTACGAAACCAGCTGATCATATTAGAGGTCATGAGAGAGAGAGAAAGAGAAATCTAAATAACCAAAGAAACAGTCTCCTAAGTGTTTCCCTTCATCAGCTGTAGCTCCCAAGCTGTCAAAAATCTTCAAATGCAATCCTCACATTGGAACCGATCCTTCTTGGATCTGGTACACTGTCTCTACCAAAGTCTTGTTTTTCTCCTTGGTGGGTATCTCCTAGATTGGGATCCCCTATTGTCTAGGACAGATATTTTCATAGGGTCTCTAGGCCTTCTTCCACTGCTTCTTGTCTCCACTTCATTATGTCCTCCAGGAGTCTTTCTGAGGTTGACATGGGCAAGACAATGATGAAATTCCTCAGTATCCAGATCTAGGTGGGGGACCTCCCGGATACAGCCCCTGCTGGGTCTGGGGGATTGACCAGTTTTCCTCATCAAGTTATTGCTCCTTCCCAGATCCATCCTGCTGAATTAGGCAGTTGGATCAGAGTTCCCTCCAGGATACGTCTTCTTTGGATCCAAAGGGATGGTTTTCTTTGACTCCAATGGTGTCTTTGATCTGGTCAGCTCTGAACACTTCAGATCGTACTAAAACTCAGGGCTGAGTTGTCAGCATCGAGTCCAGGGGAGATGGTTTGGTGCAGGCACCTTTAGAACTATTCCTCTCTCTCTCTCTCTCTCTCTCTCTCTCTCTCTCTCTGTCTCTGTCTCTTGGGGTTTCAGCATTAGCTCGGCTTTGATGGCAGCTTCAGAGTCAAGTCTGACAGTTCCCTGAGTCTTCTTTAGGGGCCTTAATTCTTTCTGTAAAGACCCCTGGTTCCATCTCTGGCTCAGCATTTGAGACTTTCAAAAGAGTTCTGTCTTGTTCCAGAGAGCCGACATCCCTTTCAAGCTTAGATCTGTCCCTTCCCTGCAGGATTTCCCTGGGTCCTGAGCCTGCTCATCTTATCCCATCAGGACAGCCAGTTTCAAAAAGCTTTGAGCCTGTTCTTGTAGAGGAACCTCTATTGGCTTCCAGGTCCTGTCCAGGACATCCCAACTGAGAGGTGCATTGGAAACACAAGTATAAAAGAAGGCACATTGATTCCCAATAGGAATCACAGACTGACTCACTTTGATGAAGGAGAAGGTTCCCCAGGATCCCCTGTTGAGAACTTCTTGTTCAAAGGGATTTTAGAACTACTTAGACAGAAATTTGGTGGTCATCTGAACCTCCTTCACAAGAGGAGTCAGTATTCCTCAAGGGTTTTGGGGCTGGCCCATCTACTTCTTCACTGGTGCCATCCTTAGATGAAATGGCCGACCTGATCTCAAAATAAGCATGAAAAGAGCCAGACATAACTGAGCCATTTCCCCTCAAGCCTGAAAACTTAGTGTCACCGAAAGGCTGTCCTTATTGAAGCAAAGGTACAGCTGTGGATTCCATGGTGGTGGCCACCAAGAAGGAACTGGCAGAAGAGAGCTCCACTGTCCATCCACCTAACAGGGAGTCTAGTGCATTGGACAGGTTCAAAGAGTGAGTCTATTCTTCAGTCATCTTCGTTATCAGGGAGCTGAACTACTTGGTACATGTCATGTGTTTCCAGAGAGTTTTGACTAAGGAGCTTTCCAAATCTCTGTCAGGGTCCCTATCTACTGAGCAGAGGAAATCCGTTGACTCACAGTTGGCTACCTTACAACCCTTATCTAATGTCTCAATGCGTCTTATTTCTAATGTGATGCAAGACACTTCTAGACTACCGAGCACCAGCATAACTGTTAGGAGAACATGCTTGGATGCAACTTTGTAGAGCATTTCAGGAGGACATCCTTCATCAACTCCCCCATGATGGATCAAGTGACCACGATGGTAAGGCACTGTCTGCTGTATGAATCTAGTTTTCTAACCCCCAGAACCTTTTCAAGAAACCAAAAGGGCAGGAAAACACTTTGGTTCCATAAGTTGCAAGGGTTCATTCCTAACACTTCTGAATTGAGACACACCCCCTCGGCAGTAGGAGAACTCTAATGCTGGACATTGTCTTCAGGACAGAGGTGGTCCGTAGAACCATGGCTTTCGGGACCCCTTCTCTGAGAGGCCCTATCAGTACTCCTGTCACTCTGTGGAGGCATTTGGGGGGGGTACTTGTCTCTGCACTCATAGACCTGGACATCCATCGCTCAAGATGTCTGGGTGCAGACGCTAATAACCAGAGGCTGTTTCATTCCCTTTCTTTAATGTCATGCACCTTCACAAAATTTCCAGATGTTCCAGCCTCACAAAGGGAAGCAGCTGCTTCATAGAGATAAGAAAGCTTCTAAAAATCAAGTCATCCTAGAGGTCCTACCAAAACATTTTGGATTTGGATTTACTTAAAATTCTTTTTACTGCCACAGAAGAATGGGGACTTGGGGCCAATCTTGGACCTAAGCTGTCTAAACAAGTTTGTGAAATAAAAGAAATTTCATATGGTCATAGTACAGTCTATTCTTTCATCGCTAAGAAAACATGACTGGATGTGCTCAGTTCATAGTCATGATTTGTACTACCACATAAAGATGGACTGGCTGGGTGCCAGTAATTTCCTGTTCAAAGCTTTGTCTTTGGTCTCACCACAGTCCCCCCCTTTGTTCACCAAGTTCATGGCAGAGGTTGCGTTTACCTCAGACTGCAAGGGTTCTGGCTGTTCCCTTATCTGGACAACTGACTCATCACTGTTCCCTCTAAGGATTTATTTGTTCTGGGCAGAAACTCCTTGCTTCTCCATTGTTTAGCTCTGGGCATCACAGTGAGTACAGCAAAGTTCAGGTTTTTGCCGATTCAAACACTGGAATTCATCTGAGAAGTGTGGGATAAGAAACTTCAAATTGCCAAACTTCCTCAAGCTAGGATTTCAACAGTTTACAAAACAAGTTGTAGCTGTGCGGTCGTATCAGAAGCCTGTAGCTCCACCTGCAAAACTTCAAAAGCTTTCGGATCTGTCTACCTCTTTGGATCTGACATTTCTTCAGTTAAGTCTCCTGTCCGTAGACAACCAGGATTTTCACCAGAGCCAATGCCATCAAGACTGCATTCTCCTCTTTAACAGGACAAACCACATAGAACTTCAAGACCTCCATTTACCTCTTCATCCTTCAGATCTACCAGGAGCCTGTCTAAAGCTGATATGGACAGAATGATGAGAAAATTTCCCAGGATCCAAATTCAGTTGGGGTAATCCCATCTCTCTTTTCATCTCCCATTGGACCCATGAGCTTTGAACCATCCCAGACACCTTTAGTTACTCTACTGTACTCTGACCCACCCCTCGGCTTTGGAAGTCTCGCTCCAAGATTCCTGGGTTGGTCTGTGTTGGATCTGAAGGCTTGGTCTTTGTTAACTCTGGCATCTTCTCTGATTCAACTGGCATTGATCCTGTCAGAGCTGGAGTGATTTTGGAGTCCTAGTTTGGGCAGTGGATGTTCTGGAAGTAGGGGATTTGACTCCGAGGCTTTCAGAGCCACACCTTTCCCTTGGGGCTTTGGTGTTAAATAGCTTGGCCCTGATTTCTGCTTCAAGGCAGGGTCATGGAAATTCCCTGGGTTGCCTTGGTCAGGTGGTTTTGGCTCCTACTAGGGCAGTGTTGTGCTTTCCCTTGGCTTATACCTTTGATGCAGTGTATAGAGCTTTATCTGCTTCAGGAGATAGGATATCCTCCCCCTTCAAGGTCCTCCCCCTTCACAGTTGTCTGCCCTGGGTCCTGAGTATAATTATTCCATTCCTTCTAGACAGCCAGTCTGCCCAAGCCTTGAGACAGTCCTCATCCAGGACTGCCCACAGATTTCCGAGTCTTCCCTGGATCACCCCCCCCCCCCCATTGAAGCTCTCAGAAGCGTAAGTGCAAGAGGATGCACATCAATCCCCAAAGGAGTCCTTAACAGAAGACACTGACTTTGATGAAGGTGAAGGGGTGTCATTGAAAGACATTCTCAAGCTTTAGAGGCAGAAAGGTGTTTGATCTTCTGAAGCCCCTTGACAGGAGGAGTCAATGTTTAATGAGGCTTTCAGAACTGGCTCTGCTAAGTCGTAGGTAGTCTCCCCAGCAGATGAAATGGTAGACCTCATTTCTTCTCTGGCATGGAAGTATCCAGATGTGACAGAACATATAACTAGGAAGCCAGACAAATACCTAGTTGTGCCTAAGGACCATGCCCACTGGAGCAAGCCCCCCACACCTGGTTGATCCTATGGTAGTAGCAGCCACTAAAAAGGAACTTGCTAAGGAAAGTCCTTCTGTCCATCTCCCTAACAGAGTCCAGGAATTTGACAGTTTCGTGAAGTGGATTTCTACTTCAGAAACCTTTGCCCTCCGGTCTCTGAATTATTTGGCACACAGTATGAGGTTCTAGAGGGATTTGACTAAGGAACTTTTCAAGTCTCTCTTATGGTCCATGTCTGGGGAGGATAAAATGACTTGTTTCTTCACAGCTGGCCTCCTTCCCATCCATATAAAACTCCTCCATGTTGGTAATCTTCCACACCACAGAGGGTGTTTCCAGAGCAGCAGGTTCAAGCAAGCCTGGATGCATTTTTGTGGTTTTGCAGAGCCATTCAAGATGTTCATCAATGCAACCTTTGATGGATCTACATTATTTGGGCCCAAGGTTAAAGGTATTCTCCCCAGGAGTAAAGACACTCTCTCTAGGAATGAGCAGGATGGGAAAACCCTGTCTGCCGAAGGAATACAGGTTTTCTTCCCCTCACAGGACCTTTCCATGGAACCAAAAAGGTGGTAGGAAGATATGGTTATGGAAATTGCAAGGGTTTTCCCAAGCCTGCTATGGAGTTAGCTCTCTTTGTGGCAGAGAGTGCAACTCTAATGGCAGATGTCACCTGTGTGCCAGATAAAGCCCATAAACCCAAGGCTTCAGAAGGTTTCCCAACTGCTGCACTCTGGATGCAGTCAGCGGGCACTTATCTCTTCAACAGGAGGCCTGGACAGCCATTACCAAGGACAACTGGGTGCAGACAGTCATCAGCAGAGGCTACTAGATACCATTTTTGCATTTTCCATTGAAAATATCAAAGAAACTACCAGCATGCCATCCCACCAGAGAAAAGGTGCAGCTTAGAAATAGAAAGGCTTCTAACAAAAAGGGTCATTCAAGAGGTGCCACCAGACCAGCAAGAGTTTGGAACTTATTTGAGATTCTTTTTGGTGCCAAAGAAAAACTGGCACCTCAGGCCAATATTCAAGCTAAGTTACTTGAATCAATTTGTCAAACACTCGAAGTTCCAAATAGTAATAGTTCAGTCCATTCTCCCCCTTCTGCAGCAGGATGATTGAATATGCCTGACAGATCTCAAGGATGCATATTATCACATCAGAATAGATGGAAAGTCCAGGAGATACCTTCCCTTCTGGCTGTGGGCCAGTCAGTTTCATATCAGGGCCCTGCATTTTGGTCTCACCACAATCCCTTGTGTGTCCACCAAGTGTATGGCAGTGGTTGCAGCTCACCTGAGATTGCTTGGATTCTGGGTATTTCACTGCCTTGTTGACTGACTCCTTATTGCTCCCACCAGACATCTCCTGACTGATGCCTTTGACTGCCTGCTCCACCTGTGTTTGGATCTGGGCATCACTGTCAACTGCAACAAATCTCATCTCCCCCTCGACCCCCAAGTCCTGGAGTTCATAGGTGATCATCTAGATGCAGTTTCCCATATTATAAGACTACCTTAATCCAGACTATTCATGTTACAGCAACAGATGGTGCATCTGTTGTTTCTTCATTCACCACCAACCAAGTTGGTTCTGCAGCTTCTCAGTTCAATGGTGGCCTCCATAGCTCTTGTGCAGCTGGCAAGATTTTATATGAGAGTATGGCTTCCTGGTATGACCTAGGGGTATGCCGTCTTGGTTCTTTTTCTGATTAAACTCCAGATACTTTTCTTTCCTATCTCCAGAGTTGGAATAGCTATTTGTGGGTCTGTTTTGTATACCTTTGTTATTTATTTGCAACATCTAGCAAATGGGGCTAACTCGGTCTGAAGTAATATGGGATTTGGAGGGGATTATGAGTAATGGGAGGAGCTTGAGCTACAGATTCAAAGTCTGAGAAGTGACTAAAGTTGGATCCGCGGTTGGATCCAAAACCAAACAGTTGAGGAAGGACAAAAACAGACAACCCAGATACATTACTATGGTGAGTACATACATTTTGATCTGATGTTGTCAATTTTCATTCATTTCTCAACAGTTGGGTTCAGATTCGACTCTCAGATCAGACTCGGCCACTTCTTACAGCTTGTGTATACTGGAAACTCTTGAGCTCCTCCCTTGCCCATAATGCTCTAGTCCCCTACCATACCCAGATCTCATTTGCTGCCTTTGCCTGTGGAAGCGGTTACTGTAAGCTCTTGAACGTTAAAGTGATTTCCTGTTAAATAAGTAAACAGATTATCTCTCTCTCTCTCTCTCTCTGTCTTCATCCCTTTTTTCTTTATAGATGTTTTATTTTTTCCTTATCCTATAGTTAGTGTCTTCTTCTTCTTTTGTTTTTTTCCCGGTTAGGGTTCACCACAGTGGATCACCTGTCTGCTCATGATTGGCAGTGGAGTTTTACGTTGCCGAGTTGCCAGCCCGGCGCCCAACCTTCCACAGAAGGTGCACACACACACATGCACGCACTCACTCACACCTATGGCCAATTTAGTGTGTCCAGTCCATCTACAGCATGTCTTTGGGATGAAACAAGAGCACCCAGAGGAAACCCACACGACCACAGGGAGGACAGGCAGACTCCGCACAGAAGGCACCCTAGCCGAGGATCAAAAAAGAGAACCTCTTGCTGTGAGGCGGCAGTGCTAACTGCTGCACCATCGCAGCCACCCCTTATCCTATATTTAGTGTAAAGTAACTTATTATTAGTACTTCCTCTTATTCACCTATACTCTTGTGGTTACTTCTTTAATTACTATTGTTGGTAATCTTTCTCTTTCCTTCTTATTTTCAAAACAAAAAATGTATATGTAGATAGTGTTAATTTTTTTTAGGATGGCTGAAAAATCTTTGGGCATAAGATCCCTCTGTCAGATGCTCATGATTCTTGCATTTATTGGTTAGTCTCGGCACACTTAAAGGTGTTATGAGATATTTGTAAAGCTTTCAATCAGCAGGCGTTTATTGATCGTAAAATGAAGCTGATTTTGAAAGGTCTTCTGCCTACGACCTTTTTTTGAATCTTTATCTGGAGCTCAAGCCTCCAAACCAGACAAAAAGGAGTCCCGAAAGCATCTGTCGGACCCTTCCGGATCCACCACTCCATCTTCTGGTCCTACCACAGAACCAGCCCGCAAACTTTCAAAACTGAAGACTAAATCCTCAGATCTGTCTCTCTCAGATACCCGATCTCCTTCATTGGATCCAATCTTTTTTGGAGTTTTTGGAGCCAAAACAACTCCCTTGGAAGTGATATGCATCCTCTCTATACCCTGTTTCCTCCCAGCTGGCATTACCCTTTTTGGAGAGGTGTTGCCATTCTAGGTCTGTTTCAGTGGCCTCTTCTCATTTTTTCAGGAGCCTGATGGAAGCAGATGTGGATAGAATGATGAAGAAGCTTCTTTCGACACAGATACAGATGGGAGTTCTCCCAGCTCCTACCTCTTTGGGTCCAGAGACCTTTTCCAGTACTACTCCACCCATCTTGGCTGCTTCTTTGATTTGACCTTTAGCTTCGGAGCCCTTGGATCCAAGTTTTTCAAGACAGTCTGTATCGGATCTGAAAACTGTTGCATTTTCTGCTGTGTTACCTTCTCGGAGAGGACTGGCTCCGAGTGTATCGGAGCTGGATGACTCTTGGAGCCATAGTGCTTTGTCAGGTTGGAGGTGTTAGAGTCAACTCCGAAGTTGTTGGAGCCATCTCTGCCCTCAGAACATTGGCATCTGCCTCAGGTGGGTTCCCTTCTGGTCAAAGGGAGCCAACGGTCTGGAAGCATTTCTTCTCTGCTCCATTGGCCTCCTTCTCCCCCAGAGCATTCTGCCTTTGAGGTGGTAGAGAGAGTGTTCTCTGCTTCTAGGGAGTGGACCATTCCACCCTCCTTTGGAAATTCCTTCTGAATCACATGTCTCTTTGTGCCTTGAGCCTCAACACTCTACTCCACAGGGACAGTCAGTTCAAACTCTCCAGTCTACCCAGCAGGATATACTTATATCTTTTGATACTTCTCCAGAACATCCCGCTGAAGAAGTCCCTAGGAAGAGAAAGTGCAAGAGGAAGCACTTAGACTCTCATCAAGAGTCAGTCACAGAAGATACTGATTTTGATGAGGAGGAAAGGTCCCCAAGAGCACCACCTGATGACGTCTCATTTGGAGACATCCTGGAGATCCTCAAAGAAAGGGCTGTTTAGTCTACTGATAACCCTTCCCAAGAGGAATCGGTATTCCTGGAGGCCTTTGGGTCTGGCCCATCTACTTCCTTGATGACTCCGCCTGACAACGAGCTCATTAATTTGATCTGTAGGCAGGTGCAGAAGAAACCTGATGCTGTGAAGTTGAACCCCTTCAGGTCTGCTGTACTCCCGTAAAACACTAGCTGTATTAAATGTTCTAAATGATGGTACTGGAATATCTCACTGGAAGATTCATTTGAGATCAGTTACAGTTTCAGTCATATTCAAAATAAATGTAAATGCTTAGAATACCTATTTCAATGTTTGTTGTTCACTTACTCAAATGTATCTGCAGAGTATTTTACTGTGCTTTGTATGTACCAGTACTGTCTCTGATTGCTCTGTTATTTGTGTAGTTCTGTGGTACTTTTGTACCACATTTTGTGATTCATATTGCTCCAGAAAAATGTTACTTGTAGATAATTTACTCAAATAGTTTATAGGTTTATAGGTGTATAATAGAGTAATGATGACTTGGACCTTTATAAGCTTAACCATACAACCCAAATGTGACCCACAAATCTGATTTATATAGGGTATCATTTACTGTCTGCCTCTGTCCTTCACTGACATAGGTGCCAAACCAGGGATGAATTTCCGATTACCCATCCACTGCTCTAAGTTGCACTTAATTAAGGATCGGGAGGAACTCTGCTTCACATAGATGGGGAGCCCATTCCAGAGAATCTGAATTCTCCGAGAAACATAACTGTCTTTCTAACATGTCCTATTTATGTCACAAGTAAAATTTAGATTTTTAATCTAGTAGTTCTGACGCTGTTTGTTTTGTGGATATGCAAAACGTTCATCAAAACAGGTTTCAGGGATGCCTTGCATGCCAGGCAAAGATCACCTCTCAGAAGTTTGTATGATACCGAGTAAAGAGATAGGGCTTTGAGGCACTCGATACAGGACATTGTGTTTACTCCCTGTATTCTTTTTGTAAGGAACCTTTGTGAATATTCCAATTGCTGCACGTTTCTAGTTAGTTACACAATGAAGGGGACATTTTATTCCATGATTGGTCTGATGAGGACTGAGTGCCCTCATGATATGATAACCTCTCTGGACCTAGATGCCATGTTCTTCCTTATAATTTGAGCAACATAGAAGGGCTTTTGGCACATGATGATCGAAGGCTAGGTTACTGTCTAAATGAGTTTCCAGATCCTGGACTAGTGAATCAACTTTTAGGGTTGTTCTGCTGATGATGTAATAACCCAGGGTGGCTGACTTCCCAAAAGGTACTATAATGCATTCCTTGGTATTGAGTTTTAAGCCATGGCTTTGACACCAAGCTTTTGTCTGTGTAGACCTTCCTGAATGGTGTTCTCATCTTGGGGGGATTCAGTGACTGCTCCCAGTTTGCATCATTTGTGAACTTGGTTAGCCAGAGGCCTTTGACATTGGCTTTGACATCTGAGAAGCAGATGCCTAAGAGGAGTGGGCCTTGCACAGAGCCGTGGGAGACTCCACTAGTGACCAACCTCTTTGTGGAGGTGGCCTCAGTGATTCTGACCTCCTGAGTGTTATCAGTCAGCCAGGTAGTTATATAGCATTTTATAAAGGGGTTTATACCTAGTTCCATAAGTCTGTTGACAATGCCCAAGTGAGGTATTGTATCAAATACTTTAGCCAGATCTAGGTAGGCAGTATGCACCATTTCCCCCTCATCCATTGCCTTAGTGACCTTTTCACCAGATTCGTTAAGCATGAAATTCCCTTGATAAAGCCAAACTGTGATGGATCTAGAGTCTGGAGGTCTCCTCTGTCCTTATTGCTAATTGCTATGATAATTCTTTCCATGGCTTTGCAAATAAGACTAGTCAGACTAATGAGTCTATAGTTTCCAGGTTCCAGGATCTGTTGAAGGTCCTCTCTTATGAAGGGGGATGACCGTCACAGTCCTCTGTTCATGTGGCACAAAGCCTTTTTTAAGATTATAGTAAAATATTCACTTCAGTGGTCCTGATAAGTAGCATTTTAGACTGTTCAGAAGACATCCTGGGATGTTATTTGGTCCCATTGAGACCGTGTTCTCGGCTTTAGCGAGTGCAGCTAGTACATGCTCCCTAGTTATAGTTGGATAGGTTATGTTTGAGGGTGTTTTTTAGGGAATGGTTGTGGGTGTGTGGGGAGGTCAAGTTGAACCAAATTTGTCTGCTAACAGGTTTGCTATTTTGCCAGGCTCGTGACTATGACGCCATTAACCACCAGATCAGCACATTGCTGTGTGCTGACCTTGAGATTTCTGCCATAGCTGAAGAAGACCTTATGGTTATCTTTCACCTGGGAAGCTATCTCAACCTCAAAGTTGTCTTAGTGTGGCCTAATTAGCCCCCTTAGTTGCCTATTTAATTTGACAACAGTTTTTATCTTCATGGGAATTACCCTTCCTTATTTTTGTCATAATTTTACCTTTTGTTGTATATCCTGTTTAATTTGGGACGTCACAAGGGCAGTTTGTTTCTGGGACTAGACCTGGGTTTACTTCTGCTAGGTACAACAGCCTCTATGCAGCCATTAATATAGTTGTACTAATTCAGAATAAGGCTGCTGTGTTCTTGGGGTTTGGAGAGGCACTGAATTTTGACAAACCATCACGTAATAAAAGGTCATCTGCCTTGGAATAGTTCCTAACTGTTCCTGGTTTTAATGGGATTATGGAACTGATTTTGATTTTGAAAGAGATAGCTTTATGGTCAGACCTTACCAGGATGGATTAGACATTGGGGGGGGGGGGTGCAATGTTCTCGCATACTTCTGAGCAAAAGGTCCAGTATGTTACAGCCTCTGGTGTGCGTATTCACTGTTTGGTCAAGGGTGTTCATATATATGAAGTCCAGGAATCTCTGTGCCTGTAGATTTGAGATTGTGTAGGATTCTCAGTTTATACAGGGGCAATTAAACTCTCCCATGTGTAGGGTGTTAGGTCGGATGGTAAGTGTCTCCAGCAGGTCCAAGTATGCATTAAGAGCTTCTTGAGACATGGAGGATGCCCTATAACTGGCTAGGTTATAGTTCGGGATTTTGTGTATGTTGATCTGCACATGGAAAAACTTCAGCATGCTATCCTGTTTGATCACCCTAGAGGTATGATTGTTACTGATGTGTGTTGAGACACCTCCACCTTTAGCCCTTGTCTGTGCAGCTACTGGTCTAAAAGTGTGGAAGACACTGAAACCTTTCATTGCTGGGGTACCTTCTGCCACTTTAAATCAAAATAAGAGAGATATGTCATTGAAAATAAAAAAATGACCATTATTAGAGATGTTTCATTCCTCACTTAGGAATATTGTATACATAAATTGCAAGGAAAATCCAAGGACCCGGGATATGTGTAAAAGCCTGTTAAACTCATAAACATATATTTTTTTCTTAATAGCAGAAGGGAATTTTCTAATCAAATCATAAATATAAAATAAAACAACAAAGAGAAAGTTATGCTCAGGAGCTATGCACTGTCTAAATATTATGTAGCAATTCAGACTGGCTTAATTTCTTATGGGACAGAAGTGGATTTTGGCAAATAATTTTTAAATATGTACATATATGTTTATGTAGTAGGCAGCAGTCCAACAGGCCCAAGAACTTTCAGTGGAGAGTAGCAGTGGGCAGGGCTGAGAGTAGACAGGGACATTATTGTATTGGTATGGAGCCTGGAAACCATGCACATGTTCATTGACTTTACTGGTACAAAATGTTACCATAATTATAGAAATGAAATGGAAAGGCCTGCTTCACAGAAATTTTCCTTTCAGCCACAAATGCTCAAGTCTGCTACTGAACTCAAGTTAGTAGTATGACAGCAGGTATAGTAGTTAGTATGTCATCCCTCTGAATGTCAGATATGGCAAGAATATTTGTTTTGTATATTCTGAACCACAGTTAATAGATTTCATTTTCCATTTATTTTGTAGTTTGTTCTATTACGGATGTGTATAATGTGCGGCAGCTAAAGCAAAAAGCTCAAGAAAATGGTGACAAATCTGACCCTGTTTATGGAATAGTTTATGCATTTATTTCAACACTTAACATTGATTCTGAGATTAATAAAATAATACGAACAAGATGGTAAGTTATTTACTGTCATCGTTATCTAATTTGGGAAATGTGATTTTTATTATGACAAACTATATTGAATCTGCTTAAAATGGATGGTGTAAGGAATATGTGTATATCTTTATATATCTATAAATACAAATGCATGTGTGTATGTGTGTGTGTGTGTGTATACGAGTGTGTGTATGTGTATATTTTTTCATTTTATTTTATTTAAACAAATTCAGAATAATAAAACAAATATGTTTCATAAACAATATTTTGAGAAAACACATTTACATGTGCATCACATATGCAGATCATAACAAACTTTCATAGTACAACGTTTATAACACATAAAGAGATAAATACTAGACAAAATTAAAGAGATCACAACTGCACTGATGAGGCGTATGGCTTATTCCACTGTTGTGTAAAGGCTTACTTAATACTAAACCTGATACATATGTCAATCACATCAGAATCTGTAGAAGTTTTATTATTAAGACTCAAAACTTTGATTAGGCCAACAAAAGAATATGGGGACTCTTTTTGTATGTTTATCAAAGCAAACCCAATAAAATGAGAATATTTATTCCAAGAGTTTCAAAATCTAAAGTGTCACCATTACCTGCAAGCTTTAAATTTTTATTCACTGACTTACAGATTGGTAAGGGGTGATCTTATTAATGCCTTCTAACCATTTTATGGTATGGCATTATGGCTGCAGCCTTAATTTTAATACCTTTTCAACACTGAATGAGCATGCTAAAGTATTACCTTTGTGGGTAACATGTAGAGCACTGTTGCAAAAGCCTAATTTGTATGGGTCCTACCCTTTGTGACAGGCCAATTTTTCAAAGGTTAAGGGTGTTTTCCACCATTCCAACTGACAGTAGATCAAGAGGCTGTCCATATAAATACATTTAGAGTGCAAATTACCCTGGTGCTTTTTTTGCCACAGAAGAACACTGGTTTAGTGGGCCCCACGTAATGACTGATTGGCTAGCGATCCTTCAAAGCTGGGCAGATAAGTAGCCTGTTGGAGCAAACTTACTACTGTGTGTATTTTTCTGAGGAAAACTTTTTTTCTGTCTGAAAGATATTGTTTTGCTAGGATACATTTTATTTTAGAACATTTCTCTTAACTGTCCAGATTTTCAAAGAATGTCTAGATTTTGGCTCATATTTTTGGTCTGTTCCTCATAAAATTTGTGGTTTTCTTATCAAATCACTGGGATGATCTGAGGACTGAAGTTACTAAATAACGGCATACATTTCAGTTTCAGACTTCAAATCCTTCAGAAAATATATGTTAAAACAAACCATGTTACTCTAGCAACTTTCTAAGCTTATAACAGCAGTATTTAAAATATGTCCCTATTTTTGGGCCTTTGTTCCCCCCATTTTGTAGGACTTTGTCCACATTTCTTGTGGTAAGAGACTGAGGTATATTTTAGAACTGTCATTGAATTTTTAATGGAGTGTTATGTGTAAATGTTTATGTGAACATTTTATGAGATACTAGTTCCTTGGAGTACTTACTGGTTTCCTCTGGCCCCTCTGGTGTTAATGTTCCCACCAATATTGGCCAGGGGTTAGCCACATCTTCTTCAACTGGCTCAGTGTCTATCCTGTGTATCAGAGCATTATTTTCTTTGGGTCAGAGAGTTTCTCTGGTAGTTCTTTTCAGCATAGCCAGGTTAAGAGATCTGTTGCCTGGTAAAAAGAACATCCTTCTAATTGGTCTTCTCCTAGGGATGTCCCTAGAAAAAAAGAAACAAAAGGTTAAAAATTATCTTTTTGAGATTTCAGTAAATAAATATGAATTACTTACCTTAGCTGTGGATCTGTGCAGGTATTGAACCTTGTGGAACAGTAGACAGATTTGACTTCCCATGCTGATCCTATGGTACAGAGGGATGAGGCTTTAGATGATTCTGATTTTAACAGAGACAGGGTGTTTTTTAACTGATTCTTTAGATGTCCATCATTCCCACTGCTGCAGTAGTCTTTAGGCTATATGGGTTGTGTCTTGCACAAGACACAACAACCAGCCTGCCTCCAAAATCTTTGTCTCCCACCTATACCGTTGCTCTGACTGCTGATTGGGCAGCCAAGTGAAGGAAAAATCAGCAGTCATGGAGAGAAATCTTCAGTGGTTTCTTGCTGCCTCTTGAAAAAACAGCTCAGAAGCTTCACGGAAGCAACAGTCAGCCTTCAGCTTTGATTCAGGCAGATAAGCCTCCAGTGGGGATCTCTTCCACACAGAATACTGGCTTTAAAAAATGCCATTTCTTTTACGTGGGCTGTTTAGCAGTATTGTCCCTTTAAATGGTTCTCCCAGGCCCATGCTTACACTTATCACGAGTAACAGAACTTGTAGATTTGGGATGCATGGCTAGGCTTAAAAGGCCGTTGTGTTCATTAGCCTAGTAAACACCTATGAACCTAAGAAACCCAGTATCCTTCCAATATTGTAAGTTTTCTTTCAGGGAATACTGTTTTTAACTGTGGCTAATTTGGGGGTTATCTTTGTGAAAACCTGTGTAATCAATGGGGAAGTATTTTATTTGGGCAGGAACTTCTACAGGTTATGTATTAACTTACCTGCCAGTTTTTTCTGTCAGACATAATTTTATGTAAAGGGGTTTCTGACAGGATTTTAGTGTGCTTCTTATGCATTACTTTGTTTAAGGGACTGTGAATGTGCATGAAAGTGAAAGTGTAAGTGTGCTGCTTGTGAACACTATTTGACAACTTAGCTTTCGACCGACTTGTTCCAGCAATGCTTACCTCATCTAAAGCATCCTCCTTGGTCACAGCATGGATACTTAGTCTGGTTCTAGTGGTCCAAATTCTGTTGTTCTTAGAAAGAAAAAGAACAACTTACCAAAGAGCCCTTGCCAACAATGCAAGTACAGTCAGTGCCTCAGCCAATGGTGAATGACTTTGCAATGGCCAAAGGTCTTTCCTCAGATCACTGATTTACCTCTGGAGTTCTTTCAGCCATCACTAAGCGGGGGTTAGCCACTCCTACACTGGCTGTTCCAGTCTCAGAACTGGGCATAGGAGAACCATCATTTCTAGGGCACAGAGACATAACAGAGAATGCTGTATGATGTAGCCAGAAAAAGAGATCTCTAGGTGGTGCAGATGTATCTTCTGTGAGTCGGTCATCAGTTATACCTGTAAAGAAAAAACAAAAGGTTAATCATTGATAATCTGAAGATGTGGCACCTGTTAGAAAAGATGATTTTCTTACCTTAGATAAGAAGTTGTTTCAGGCTGTTACTCCTGGTACTTGGAATGTTTACCTGTAAAAAGAGGTCAGCCGAAGCATTCCTGAGGAAGACATCAAATGATTCTAACATACACAGGGACAGGGCTTCTTCTCCTGCAGATTCACAATCCCATTTTTCTAATTAAGAGGAAATTTAGTCCTTACAACTCCTTTGGAGGAATTTTCCTTGTTTCAGACTATTGCTAGGATGAATGAGGTGTTTTATGGAAATAAACAGATGTCCCCCCTGAGCTGAGAGGATAATCTGTGTTGCAGGTAGATATGGCTCATTATACTTCCATTCCTTCATTATTGTCAACCTTGAAGGATGTATTTAATATTGTCTGTAGCAACCCTGTTACTCAAAATTCAGTTACCAAAAAAGTAGATAGGCTTCATAAAGTTTCTCAAATTAACAAGCATTTTTTCCGGCTGGGGACAGACTCTTTGGTGACCTCAAATCCTTGTTTTGGAGTATGGTATCACTGCTACAGCTGCTGGTACACTTTCAATACAAGCATCTGATTTGGAAGTTTTCTCCAGAGGGGGTGAGAGACATGCAAGTATGTAACTAAGATAAGCTACATAAAGGAATAGTAACAGAAAGTACTGGGTCACATCAGAGGCTTGGGAGGTCATTGTTAAGAAACTAAGAACTGTTGTAAAACTTAGCATTAAATACCATAAGTTTGGGTTATGCTATAAGAGAATAACTATGCAAAGATAACTATGTGAGCAGCCATAATGGATTACAAATTGAATATTTTACTGTGCACATTTTAAGAAGTGGATAGATTGGCCTAAACTCTGGACTGACTTTTTTTTTTTTTTTTTTTTTTAAGAAATAATTCCTGGGGAATGCAATTCAGAAGTGAAGAGACATATGAGGGAACAGTTTTAGTGGCACACCAGGCTGTGATTTCTTTGATGTCTATTGTCATGCAAAGTTGACTAAATACTTGAATCTAGCCAAGGGAAATGTGAGACTGTAGCTCACTAAAGGAGGGGAGATGGAAGGAGTAACTTGGCCAGGAATTGAAACATGCAAAACTGCTCTTTGTGAAAAGTCTTTTTTATTTCAGTAATTTGTTGACACTTTTGCAAACCTCTTTCAGAGAATGTGTAGTACATCAGTAGGAAGAACATTTGTAAAACTCAGTGCATACCAGTCAATGACACATGAGCTGCAGACTCTCAAACTTGGCAGTTTTTTTCAGGTGTTCCATTCCAAGTGAATGGGAGTCTAGTCTGACAACAAATGGTAAGGCTATTTATTCTCACAATTTGTGCATTATGGGACAGATTTAGCTTTCCAAAGGAATTACGATGTCTGGCCCCATGAGGGCAGACATGAGTAAAAAAAAATAAATTAGGAATGAGTACTTATGTTTCTGCAGGCAGCTTTGGGAGGTGCAATAAATTGCAACAAGGTGAACCATATATGATGTTCTGTAGTCCTATCTTGCCTTCATTCTTACTCTAGGGACTGGAACCGAACCTCGGCTCTGACTCGGCCATACTGTAGCTCAAAAACTTCTTGTTGGCTCGTGGCTAGGAGGTATCACATCATGCATCATTACCATTCCCCAGATCTCGTTTGCCGCTCGTTCAGCTCAGACGTGATTCTTCTTGGCTGTGGCTAAGTGATATTTTCAATAATTTTCTTGTCATTGTTGGACAATATTATATTGTCTTGCTAGTTTTGAGTGTTTATTGCAGTCTTTGCCTGTTTCGCACTATTTGCTGCTTATTTCTCTGTGTTTTTGTTGTATGTTGTTTGGCCGTTCTTCCGTTGGCCGTTTTGGTATCCTTGCATCGCTAATCTCCTGTGCGGCTGCTTTCCTCTTTGGGCTAGGACCGGTTTAAACTAGAGGACCTAGTCCTCGGTTCTCTTTTCCTTTTCTCCCTGGGCTAGGCCCATTTAAATTAGAAGACCTAGTCCTCGGTTTATTCTCTTTCCTCTTAGGGCTAGGCCCATTTAAATTAGAGGACCTAGTCATCCGTTTATCTTTTCTCTGTTTAAATTGTGTTGTTTGCGGACTGTGGTTTTTTGCATTATGTCAAAAGACTCTAAGGATCATAAGCCTTGGGGTTTCACAAAGTGTCCTAAATGTGCCCAGATCATATTCTTGATTGATGGGTACAATTTGTGTGTTTACTGTTTGGGGGTTATGCCTGTTTTGCCATGTGTTCAGTCCTCGTGTTCTTCAGGAGAGGAAGAACAAACTGATATTGAAGGGACTATTAAAACATTCTTTTGAGGAGGAATTGACATTCTCATCATCCAGTTCTAAATCTCCTTCCTCCTCCAAAAAGACAGACCAAAAACTACAAAAAGGTGGTCTCCCACCCATTCTGTTTCATCGGAGCCGCCAGACAAAATTGCTAAAGTGGCTACACCCTTATCGGCTCCACTTATTTCGGTGTCGACATAGGTTAGCTTAGTGGATCCATCAGTCTGGGCTCCAGGAACTTCGGAGCCAATAACTGACACTACATCTTGGAGCCGGTCATCTGAACTTCGGTTTCCACGACTCTTAGGTCGCCTATATTCCAGTGATCTAGAACCCCGACTCTATTTCCATGTCCTCTAGGAGCCTTTTTGATGAGGACATCGAGAGAGTGGTGAGCACACTGCTTCAGACTTCGGCGCTGGCAAATTTGTTTTCGGCTTTGTCCCAGTCGGCTCCGGAGCCTAATGTGCCCTCACATCCGATTGATGTTCCTCCTCTGAGCCTCTCTGAGCCTTCGGAGCCAGAGTTGTCAGTGCCTCTGGTTGTGGCTAGGTCGGTTCCAGCTACCTCAGTTGGTCTCTCGGTTCTGATATTCGCTCCGACCCTTTCAGTGCCATCTGTGGGGTCTAGGGTCCTCAGCTCTCCGGTCGGGCCCGAGGGGGGCACTTTGAATCGAACTTCGGTTCCGAGCCTACCTCTCGGTGCTTTGGCCCGGGTGAGCTTGGATCCCACATCTGCCTCGGAGCCCATTTCCTCGGTACCGAGGGCTGCCTCTGCATCTTCAGAGAGGAGGGCATCTTCAGAGCTGGGGGGATCGGCCTTTGAGGTGATGAGGAGTGTGCTGTCCAGGTGTTCATCTCCATCCAGAGGTACCGATACTCTTCCCCCTAAGGCACCAACTTCAGTCTCAGCTCCCTCTCTCTCCCAACCCAGCCGAGACCAGCAGCCTCAGGATACCTCCATGAGTGGTCCCCAGTCTTCTGAGGCCTCTCCAGAATGCCTGTCTGAGGAACCACCTAGGAAGAAAACTTGTAAGAGGAAACATGTTGACTCCCCTGATGAGTCTATTACATCAAACACTGATCTCGAGGAGTCAGAAGGGTCCACCAAGTCGTCCTCTGATGATATCTCATTCGCAGATATCCTTGAGATCCTTAAACGGAGAGGTGGCTGGCCCACCACATCCCCTTCTGATGAGTCAGTGTACCTGAAGGCTTTCCGGTCTCAATCCTCCGCCTCTTGGGTGTGTCCTCCTTTCGATGAGCTACTGGATTTAGTAAGTGGAAAGGTGTGGGAATCTCCTGATTCTGTGGAACCGGTTCCTAGAAGACCAAATACATTTTTGTCAGCACCTCAGGCCAAGGACGTTCTTACTAAGGTCCAATAGATGCAATGGTGGTGGCAGCAGCCACCAAAAAGGAACTTGCCGAAACTTCCTCCACTGTCCATCCACCGAACAAGGAGTCTCAAACGATGGATAGGTATGTGAAACGTGTCTTTTCTTCAGTGGCTTTTACACATCAATCACTGAACTGCCTGTCCCATTTCACAAGGCTCCAGAGAGATCTCCTAAAAGAGCTGGGAGATACTCTACAGGATAACGTATCTGATGCGGTATCTCAGAAGGTCAGTGCACAGATGTCTACCCTTAATTCTGTTGTGAACTCCCCCATGAGGCTGATTTCGTATGCAGCAGATGGAGAGAATAGGGCAGCGGGTTCAGGAGTCTCTCTCCGAAGACACTCCTGGATGCAGTTGTGTAATTTTGCAGAGGCCTTTAAGTCTACATTTACCAATGCCCCCTTTGACGGGTCCTCATTGTTCAGAACCAAGGTAAAGGACATATTCACCAGGTGTGAGTAGGAAGGAAAAACCCTGTCTGCCGTGGGAGACCATTTTTCTGTCCTTTCTAGACCCTATCACAAAGGATAGAAGGGAGGCAAAATGTGGTTCAGAAAACTGCACAGGTTTTTTCAGGACACATAAGGTGATTCCTTCTCCAGAGGCAGAGGAGGAGGAAATAATGGTAGACATCATCCTAAAGGTAGAGGAGGCCCGCAGAAACAGGGAGACCGTGATTCCTTTTGTGATCATCCCTATCAGCGCTCCTGAAAGGAGGCCCGACTGTGTGTCTCTGGAGTCAGTCGGGGGTCATATTTCTTTATACCCAGAAGCCTGGCATGACATCACTCAAGACAAGTGGGTATTAAAGATAATTACCAGAGGTTACTATATTCCCTTCTCTTCTCCACCCCTTCAGACCAGACGAATCCCAGATGTGCCACCCAATCACAGGGATTCAGCAACTCTAGAAATCCAAAAGTTGCTTGTGAAGAGAGTCATCCATCCCATCCCCACAGACCAAGTAGGATTAGGGACTTACTCCAGATTCCTTTTGGTGCCAAAAAGAACAGGGGACATGAGACCCATTTTGGATCTCAGCAAATTGAATGAATTTGTACAGAAGTCTAAGTTCTGAATGGTCACTTTACAGTCAATACTCCCGTTGTTAGGGAAAGACATTTGGATGTGCTCCATATATCTCCAAGATGCTTACTACCACATCAAAATGGACAGGGCATCGAGGAGTCACTTACACTTCCAGCTGGGAGCCAGTCATTATCAGTTCCACGCCTTGCCCTTTGGTCTCATCACAGCCCCCAGGGTGTTCACCAAATGTATGGCAGTGGTTACGGCTCATTTGAGACGTCAGGGATTCCAAGTGTTTCTGGACGACTGGCTCCTGACTGCCACCACCAGGCATCTACTGTTACAGGCCAGGGATGCTACCATTTCAATTTGCCTGCAGTTAGGAATTACATTAAATTAGCAACAATCTGCATTGTTGCCCTCTCAGCATGCGAATTTTATTGGTGCTGAAATAGACACTGTCTCAGTGAGGGCTTACCTTACCGTGGAAAGAATTCAGTGTCTAAGGGAACAAGTCTTGAGATTACTTCCTCTAAGAAAAGTCAAAGCAAAGGTGGTACTCAAGCTATTAGGGACCATGGCTTCCACAATTACACTAGTTCCATTAGCCAGACTGCACATGAGGGTCCTGCAGTGGTTACTTTTTGCCCAGTGATCACTGCAGTACCTTCCTCTGTCTCATCCCATCCTGATAACAAATTTATGCAAACAGGATCTTCGTTGGTGGACTCAGACCAGCAATCTAAACACAGGTAGACCATTTGCCCCCCCCCCCCCAGTTGCCACTGTGACCATGGATGCCTCCCAGATAGGGTGGGGGGGGCATTATCTTGGGAGAACAGTCCAAGGCACATGGCAAGATCACAAGGCTCATTTGCATATCAACATCTTGAAGATGAGAGTAGTGCTTCTAGCATTGCAAGCACTTCACAGCTTTCTGCCTCTGGGGACAATTGCAATCCACTCGGACAACACATCGGTGGTATGGTACCTAAACAAACAAGGAGGAACCAAATCTTACCCCCTCTGCAGAGAAGCCCTACGAGTATGGGAGTGGTCGATGTCTTCCCAGCGCTTTCTGATAGCAACACACATCCTGGGGAAAATCAACGTCATAGCCGACAGGCTCAGCAGGGCTATTCTGATGCCTCACGAGTGGTCTCGGAACACATACATTGCGGAACAAATTTTTCACAAATGGGGTTAGCTTTGCTGCGATCTCTTTGCCACGCCTCTCAATGCCAAATGCAGCAGCTACTATACCCTGATTCCCCCAGAAGGGGAAGCACCAAGAGACGCACTCGTTCATGAGTGGCCCTCGGGACGTCTCTGTGCTTTCCCTCCCTTATCCCTCATATCGAAGGTAATTCAGAAAGTGATATCCTCCGGAAGCAGAATGATCCTAATTGCTTCTTACTGGCCTCAACAGATTTGGTTCCCCTTCCTCAGACTTCATGTAAATGACGAACCATGGACTCTGGATCCAGTGCCATATTTATTGACATACATGTCAGGGGCATTCCATCCCTCTCTCCACACCCTCAACTTGACAGCTTGGCTGCTCCAATTCCATCCTTAGTCAGGCTTCATGACTTTTCTCCCGAGGTTGTATACATCCTGTCATCTTCTCACAAACCTTCTACCAGGAAAATTTATACCAGTAAATGGAAGAGATTCTCCTTTTGGGCCTGTGAGAGAAACCTTGATCCTTACACAGCCCCCATTTCTGCCATTTTAGACCTCCTCTCGCAGTTATTCAACCAAGGCTCAGCAGCTGCAACTATCAAAGTCCAGTTGGCAGCCATTTCCTCCTTTCATGTTGCTAATGAACCTAATCTTATGGCTCATAGGCTTTGTAGAGCCTTCATCAAAGGGAACACTTTGCTAAGACCACCAGTCATAGATCCCGTGGCTCCATGGGATTTGAACTTTGTTCTCCATAAACTTACGTCAAGTCCTTTCGAACCTTCAGCAACATGTGACCTCAAGTTTCTAACTTGGAAAACTATATTTTTAGTGGCTATCACTTCTGCAAGAAGGGTCTCTGAACTGCAAGCTCTTTCCATTAACCCCCCCTTATTTGGTGTTTCATAAAGATAGGGTCTCTTTGTGGACAAACCCTTCCTTTATTCCTAAGGTTTCAGTCTATTGAATTGCCTGTGTTCTTCCCTAAGTTTTCTAACAAGGCAGAATACAAATTCCACCAATTGGATGTGCATAGACAATTATGTTTTTATCTGGACAGAACTAAAGGTTTCAGAAGGTCAGATCAGTTGTTTGTCTCCTTTTCAGACTCTAGGAGGGGGCCTTCCAGTTTCTAAAGTCACACTATCTCAATGGATTTCCAGTTTCATTTCATTTATCTATTCCTCCTGTGGTAAAGATCTTCCTTTCAAGGTGAAAGCTCATTCGGCCAGGTCTGTGTCTACCTCGGTAGCTTTTCAGGCTAGAATCCCAATAGGCAACATTTGTGCTGCAGCAACATGGGCTTCACCTCACACATTTATTACTCACTACAAATTGGATATGGCTTCTAGGAACAAGTCTTCCTTTGGTTCTACAGTACTCAGGAACATTTTCCAATCAGCCACCCAAGATGAAGGTGCTAGGGACGCTGTCCCAAGAGTAAAAATGAAGGCGAGATAGGACTACAGAACATAAAGAAGTTATGTCCTTATCATAACATTCGATGTTTGTAGTCCATCTCGCCCTTCATTCTTACGAACCCTCTCTCCTGCCCCCTCCTTGAGGACCTGGGGGTAGAGTGCCTACTGCTTTTTTGTTAGTCCTTTTGATTTGGTTTGTTCTTTGTCTCTGTATTTTCTCGTTGCAGCAAACAAGATCTGGGGAATGGTAGTGATGCATGATGGGATACCTCCTAGCCACGAGCCAACGAGAAGTTGAGCTACAGTATGGCCGAGTCGGAGCCGAGGTTCGGCTTCGGTCCCAAGAGTAAGAATGACGGGCGAGATGAACTACAAGCATCGAACGTTATGGTAAGGACATAACTTCTTTTTTTTTTCATTTGCCCATAGTGGTCTTTTAATATATGCTCACGGCATATGCAGTCTTTACCTACCCAGGCAATTTATCTCCCAGTGTTTTCCTTCCCAAACCTTAAAACCAGGGTGGCCATACCTCTCAACCTCCAGATCAAAGAATCAGGGACAAAGGACCTTAAAATCATTGATATTCAGGAACACCTAATTAACGTAATATATACATATTTAAATAAGTGCATTAATGGACACACCCACCCATTCATTCAATTACACAAAGACAGGGAATCATTTTAAACATTTTTTATTAGAGAATTGTATACATAAACATGCTGAAAATAGAGGATTATTCATATTTTTGAGAAAACTGTATAAAATTAAAGTAATACATCTTCAGCTCACCTCTCCCCTCACACATACCCTTAAAGACAGGTGCTTAAACATTTATAAAACACGCATAATTAATATGGAATGGAAGCAATACATGGAATAACACAAGCACATTCAGACTATTGATTCAACTTCCGTATCTTGACAGGCAGAGGTAGTTTCTGCAGCTGATGCCGTGGAGGAGTCTTCTTTGTTATAAGCAGCTGTTGCTTTTCTTGCTGCTTCCAGCATGCCCTTAGGATGTTTTACACAGTAGCAGTCACTGTCCTCATTCGAAAGAGTTTAATGTTTTTAGCCAAGTGAATGTCTAAGCTCTGTTTTTACTTTGTGAACCGTGCTGAATGCCCATTATGCTTCACTGTTTGAGTGCAGCAAACAGAGAACACTTCGCATTAGCTTTTGAAAAGTTGGGAGGTCTTGTACTGGAGGGCTCCCAAGCACCATGGACCAATACTTCAGAAAATTAGATGTGTCAGATCCATATGACCACTCAAGTCATCTAATATACTGAAAACTCTTCTGTAAGTTTGCATAGCTCCACTCATGAACTACAAAAACGAAGATGAGTGCCAATATCTGCTGTAACAGTTGAAGAAAGCTGCAGTTTCATAGCTGGATCCAATAAGCTGGCCATGATGTTCTTCGTGTTTCACTGTTGCAGTCTTCACATATGGGTTATCCGGCTCCCGGTAGCCCTCAGTCGGCCCGAATACCAGAGTCCTTGGTATATGACGTCAGCTGCCGTTGGTTGTAAAACTGATGTCAGAACGTCAGGTATAAAGGGAGGCAGCAGACGCCATTTCCTCAGTCTTTCTTGCTGCAGAGCCCGAAGCAGATGCTATTCGCACTAGTGCCGGTCAGCCATTTACCTTCATTTTGCTTTCCAACTACCAAGTTGAAGACGCCTTCAGATAAGTACCCCGTTAGGGATCCTCTTTTCTTGCTTTAACGAATGTCAGATAAAGTTAATAACTGTCTTGCCTGTGGAAAACAGATTCCGCACCATGATTTCCATTCCTATTGTATAACTTGTTTAGGTCTTGAGCTCGACATCCCTAACTGTGATCTCTGTGCTTCCTTTAACCCGCTTACCATACGCCGTAGAGCTAAGATTTTGTATAAGCATTTCGAGTCTGGCCTAAGTTCATCGGTATGGTGTTTTCTGGCCTCCTGACTTCGGATATACCTAGGAAATGCAAAGACAAGGACCGTGACAGGCCTAGGATTA
Organism: Protopterus annectens; assembly: GCF_019279795.1. NCBI lineage: Eukaryota > Metazoa > Chordata > Ceratodontiformes > Protopteridae > Protopterus > Protopterus annectens. The sequence goes on along the minus strand of NC_056746.1, from coordinate 604,698,618 downwards.
AATCTGCTGATGACGCACCGGTGAAATTGGTCATCAGCACAGCGGTAGTTAGTGAGGCGCTTTCGCAGCCCCTGTGGTCTGCAAGCCCCTGCCGAGACCTTTACTGAGTCCTCCATGTCACAGGCTGCTATTTCATCTTCAGACCCTCTGTCTGTCGCAGCCTCAGATGGGTCCGGAGCCACTTTGCAGGCACCGGCTTCTGACGCCTCTTCTTTTCGACATGAGACCGGAACCAGACCGACTACCTTAGTTCAGACTTATGCAGTTTGCTAGGCTTACCGAGTCCCTCAGGATTGCTAGTAAACCTTCCAGCCGCAAACCTTCTCACAAGTAGGTGTCGGCCTCCCCTTCTGTGCCTCAGTCCCAGTTGGTAAAGATGGCTGGTGATCCTCTTTCCCTGATTAGGAGCTCTCATTCCCCCCCCCCCCCCAAGAGGGCTAGGGAATTATCTCCTGATGTTTTGTCTGTCTCAAATTCTGAGATTTCCAGTATGTCTGCTGGTGAAGAAGGAAATTCTCAACTTTTTTCTGGCTTTGAGGATTCTGATGCTGAGGATTCTATCCCTTCTGCCTCCTCTCCAGAAGATTTGTCCTTTGGGGATACTTTGAATACCCTTAGGGAGCATTTTAAATGGGAATGTCAGTATTTTCCACAGTCTAAGAAAAGAATCAGGGAATTTTTGGATTTGCCACAGCATAAGCTTCTGGCTATACCTCCAGTTTTGGAAGTTGTGGATGATGTTTTCCTGGAAAATTCTTTTTAACTCCTAATTCTGTTCCTCCTGCCCCAGAAAACCGGATAGGTATTATAGGGTTCCTGAATCTCAGCAATTCCTTTTTAAAACCCTTACTGCTGATCCAGAAATTATTTCTCAAGGCCCCAAGGGTGTTAAGGCTACTATTGCTAAAAACCCTGTGCCTTCTGATGAGGAGTCTAGGGCCTCAGACAGGTGTGATAAAAAAGTCTATACCTCTGCAACTCTTGCCATTAGATCCGTGAATTGTCTTTTTCACATGCTTAAGTATCAGCAGCATACTTTGGAAGCTATTAAGGCTAAACTTGGAGATATTCCCTCCATGACGGAGAACAAAGATTTACAAGATTTACTGAATTCTGCCACTTTAGTTAATAAGCATTCACTTCATTGTGGTTTTGACACTGGAGGCTTCCTGCAGAGCAGCAGCCACTGGTTCTGTAATTATAAAGCATGCTTGGCTCAGGGAGCAGCCTCTTTCTGAACCTGTTAAGTCTAAATTGCTGGATGTTCCTTTGCACAAAGACAATCTTTTTGGTAATAAGGCTGAGGAAGTACTGAAGAAGTTGGAGGATAAGGCAAAATGTATGCAAGCTGTAAAAGATTTCCTTCAGGTTCAGCCTCCTTGGTTTAGTAGGCATTATCTTTCCAAGAATTGGTCTTTGATCCTGGCAAGCAGGGTCACTCTAGGCCTAGGGGTTTCAGATCTTCCAGAGGGCAGGCTTCAAAGGGCTAAACAATAGCATTCTTCTTCTGCTAAATCGGGGAGTTCTAAGCCAGCTTCCCAAAGCAATCATTCTCAATGACTCAAACCTTCCTGTGCCTACCTCTGCAGGTCCTGGGTTTCCTTTGGGGGAAGGTTAGCCAGGTTTCCAGAGGTATGGTCTACCATCACTGATAACAAATGGGTGCTCAATATAGTAAACCAAGGTTACAAGTTTGACTTTCACACCTTCCCTGTTTTACAAGGGTACCCAGACATACCCAGAACTCTCAGGGCAGAGGTAGAAACTCATATTTCTTCTTTACTGACTATGGGGGCTATCGAGCCAGTTATTGCAAATCAGGCAGGCTTAGGTTTTTATTCAAGACTTTTTCTGGTACCTAAGAAAGGGGGCACCTGGCGCCCTATTCTGGATCTGTCTATTCTAAACACTTTTCTGGTGATTCCCAAATTCAAGATGCTCACCCTTCAACAGTTACTACCAATGCTGGGCAAGGATTAATGGCTAGTAACTTTGGATCTCAAGGAGGCTTATCTGCACATCCCAGTAAGGGAAAGTTGGAGGCAGTTCCTTCGCTTCAGGACTGGGGAGCAACACTTTCAATTCTCTGCATTGTCCTCTGGTTTATCTACTGCTCCCAGAGTTTTTACCAAGTGCCTGGCTCCAGCCATTGCTTTTTGCAGGCAGAGAAACATTCAAATTTATCCTTACCTGGACGACTGTCTCATTCAAGCAAACTCCCCAGAACAACTAGAAAAGGATTTGGATTTTGTGAAGAACACTCTCACCTCTTTGGGTTTCACTCTCAATGAAAAGAAGTCAAAGTTGGTTCCTACAAGGGAGATTGTTTTCCTGGGAGTGAGTCTGAATACAGCCACCCAGATGGTATTACTCCCTCAACAGAAGCAAGAAGATCTTTCGGCTTACTTCATGAATTTGGCAAGCATGACCCAGCTCTCTGCAAGGCAATTCCTGCAAGCACTGGGGTTCATAGCTTCATGTATTTTGATGATCCCATATGCAAGGCTGCATATGAGAAAACTTCAGTGCTACTTCAAAAATCTTTGGTGTCAACACAAACAGGACTTACACTTGATTCTTCCCCTGATTCCCTGTCTACAAATGGAGTTCCTCTGGTGGGCGACAGCCTGTTCTCAGAACAAGGGTCTGCCTTTCTGCCCACCGCCTGCCAGCCAGACTCTCACCACGCACGCCTCAGATGTTGCATGGGGGGCTCATCTGGAAGGCAGAGGCATACAGGGGACTTGGAGCAACCAGCAGATTCATCTGCACATAAACTTAAAAGAATTAATGGCAGTACAGCAGGCCTTGCTGGCTTTCAAGGACCTACTCTACCCTGGGACTCTGCTGATCAGGACAGACAATACCACGGTCATGTGGTACATCAGCAAGCAACGGGGGACGCACTCTCACTCCTTTTGCAGACAAAGCATGAGACTGTGGTCCATAGCAGCATCCATGGGCTTACATCTTATAGCCCAGTATCTCCCAGGGAGGCTAAACTCCTTGGTGGATCATTTGAGCAGGCATGTTCTGGATCCTCACAAGTGGCAACTGAACAAGGACATTTTCCACAGCATCACTCATCATTGAGGCACCCCACAAGTGGATCTTTTCTCCTCTCACACCAATCATCTCCTTCCAACCTTCTGCATCAGGTCCTTCCCTTAGACACATCTCTCAGTTTATGCATTCCCTCCTCTCTCCTCTGCCTTTTCTTCCCAGAGTGCTGCTAAAGATAAGGAACGAAAAACCAAAGGCTATTCTGGTAGCACCAGATTGGCCCAGGCAGCACTGGTATCCCCTCCTTCGCAGCCTTTCACAGGCTCAGCCTTAGCATCTTCCCCTGGTACCAGATCTGTTGGTTCAGGGAGGGGGAAAGTTCCTTCATCCTCATCTTCAAACTCCGCAATCTGAAGTAGGAGATTCATTTGTCTGCAACCTGTGGGTTATGGATCCGATATCGGATCTGAACCGGCATGGTTTATCCAGCTATGGATCCGAGCTCCTAGCTCCTCCCCTCACCCATAATGCCCTGCTCTCCCTACATGACCTCAGATCTAGTTTGCCGCGCTGGTAACCAGGTCTTGGATTCTGAGCTCTTCAGCTAAGTGTTTTTTTGTACTTAAAGAAAGCTTTAAATTGAGTATTTGTTGTAATATTTGAGTGATTGTGTTAGGTTCCCCTTTATAATTTGATACTTTCAGCTTAAAAGTTTTAATTTTAAAAACTTTTAGTTATACCCTCCCCTCGCTGATCGGAGTTTCTTTGTGAGTGTTTTGTGTGGGGCCTTGTGTGTGTACTAGCTTAGTACTAGTCTCTGTCTTTTGTTTTTTCTCTGTAAAAAAAAAAAAAAAAGACTTTATTATGTCAGAAGCCCCTAAGGCAATATTCTCCAAGTGCTCCGAGTGCGGCCATAAGCTATCCCCTGCTGATGGCCACACTTGGTGCGTTCGATGCCTTGGGGTTGAATACCTCACTTCTGGATGTTCCATTTGTGCAGGGTTCAACCCCAGGGCATTGAAGGAGCGGAGGTCGAAGCTGGTCCGGCTTCGGCTCCCGCTCCTGTGGTGGGTATCGTGGCCTCGGTTCTCTCCTCGCCTGCTCCCCCTCCTCCACCTGGGACTCAACCTCCCGCTGCTGGGTTGGAGGAGAGAGAGGCAAGAAAAAAGGACTGGAGAGAGAAGCACCACAAGCGGCGGGCCAAGACCTCCGTTTCAGCCCCGCCAGCTAAGCGGGCTTCTCCTCCGGCCTCCTTGGCTACTGGCTCCCCCCCCCCCCTTGGCTCCGGTCTCCGGTCTGCTTTTCACCGGGGCCTGAGGAGGAGGAGACCCGATCTGCATCAAGGCTATCGAGGAGGCACTCAAGGCCTACCTCGGTAGCCTCTTCGAGATCCACGTATAGCCTTTCTGACGCCGATCTGGACCGGATGATGAGAAGGTTCATCCAGGCCCAGATGCAGATGGGAGTGCTCCTGCCTCCCCCCTCTCTGGGGGGGAGCGCGACCCCATTTTTCAAGCCTATAGCTCCTTCTCCGACCCGCTACCCGAGTTCGGAGCGTTCGGAGCCGGGCAGCTTCTGAGCCAGGGGTGGGTCGGCGCTGACAGTACTAGGTACTTCGGATCCAACCCTGCCCTCGAGTGTTTCGGATCCGACCTCCCTGAGCCTGGCTCCGAGCTTCGGACCCAGGGGACTCAGTGTGCCTTCGGCACCGTCTGTGTCGGAGCGCACTGGTCCCTCGGATCCGAGTGTCTCGGGGCCGGCTCCGATCCACTCTTCGGATCCGAGGGGGAGCCGACTTTCGGATCCTTTGGTCGAGGCTGGCTTCCCCTCGGCTTTTGATGTAGTGGAGAGGGCTCTGTTGAGGGCTTCCGGACCCCCGGCACTTGCTTCGGCTCCGTCCTGCGCTCCATCTGCACTGGGTCAGGCTTCCACCATCCGGCCACTGGGACAGCCCGCTTCAGTGCCCCAAGCTGTTCCTTTGGAACAAGACACTGCTTGCGAGGGCTCCTCGGACAGACCCCCGAGGAAGCCCTCGCAAGCATACGTAAAAGGAGGCACATAGACTCCCCCGAGTCTTTAACTGAAGACACGGATTTGGAGGAAGGGGAAGGCTCCCCAAGATCACCCCCCGAGGATGTCTCCTTTGGAGACATCATGGAAATGCTTCGCATAAGGGGGGGGGGTCTGCCCCCAAGTCTTCCTCGGACGAGTCCGTGTTCTTGGAGGCATTCGAAGCGGGCCCGTCTACCTCTTGGGTGTCCCCTCCTGCCGACCCCCTGGTGGACCTCATTACCACCAGGGCATGGAAGGAACTGGACACCATGGAGCCAATCCTCAAAAGGCCAGACCGAATCCTTAGCCCCCCTGCAGACCGTGCCCACTGGAGTAAGGAGCCCCCTGTAGATGCCATGTTGACGGCAGCAGCCACCAAGAGGGAACTCGCTCAGGAGAGTCCCTCAGTCCACCCTCTGAGCAAGGAGTCTCGGATGATGGACCGCTTGGGGAAGCGAATGTTTAGTTCTGCGACCTTCTCAGTGAGGGCGCTCAACTACTTGGCACATGTGATCAGGATGCAGCGCGATCTTATTAAAGAATACGCTGCATCCCCCCCTGAGTCCATGTCGGAGGAGGACAAACTCTTGCACTCCACCCGTATGGCCACTCTTCGATCCATGACGAATACCTCTATGCAGTTGCTGTCCCATGCTACTGAGGGAGCCGCTAGAGCTGCAGGAGCAGGCCTAGTCACGAGACGCCAGGCCTGGCTCCGCCATTGCGATTTCACGGAGCCCTTCAAGGCGTCCTTCGTGAACGCCCCCTTCGATGGTTCTGCCCTTTTTGGCAAGACGGTTCGCGACACCTTGACCCAGAGCGAAAAGGACGGGAAGACGCTGTCTGCCGTCGGAATCCGCTTCTCTGTGCCCCAGAGGTCCTACTCTAGGAACCAAAAGGGCCAGAAGAAGATGTGGTTCCGGAAGTCGCAGCAATCCCAACCCGCTCCGGACAACCAGTCCTTCCGTGGCAGAGGAGGACAGGGAGGACGCCGCCCCAGGGGCAGAGGGGCTCCCAGAAACTTTGGGTCCAGAGAACCTTTCTCTGAACGGCCCGCGCAGCAGCCCTGAAAGGTTGCCCGACTGCTCCACTCTGGAGGCAGTCAGGGGACGTTTTTCGGAGCACCTAGTGGCATGGGAGTCCATAACATCAGACCACTGGGTCCTCCGCATTATATCCAGAGGATACAAGATCCCCTTTCATCACATTCCAAAATTCAAATCCCTCCCCGACATTCCACCCGGTCAGTGGGAGGCCGCTTCGGCAGAAATTGGCCATCTGCTGGGGAAAAGAGCCATCCAGCCCGTCCCCCCAGACCAGATTGGATCAGGGTTCTACTCCAGGTTCTTTTTAGTGCCAAAGAAGACGGGGGACCTAAGACCAATTTTAGACTTGTCCCTGTTAAACCTGGCAGTTCCCAAGGAGAAGTTCTGGATGGTCACCTTGCAATCCATCCTCCCCCTTCTGGGAGAGAATCACTGGATGTGCTCTATAGACCTCAAGGATGCGTACTACCACATACTAATGGACAGACATTCCAGGAGGTTTCTTCGCTTCCGGCTGGGAGCCAGTCACTACCAGTTCAGGGTCCTTCCCTTTGGTCTCACCACAGCCCCCAGGGTGTTCACCAAAGTATTAGCAGTGGTTACGGCCCACCTGAGGCTTCAGGGGGTGCAGGTCTTCCCATACCTGGTCGACTGGCTCCTTACCGCCCCAACAAGGCATCTACTATCATTGGCGCGAGATTCTTTTCTTCATCTAGCTCCCCACTTGGGCATCACGATAAATGTAGCAAAATCCAACCTGGCCCCTACTCAGTTGATAGATTTTATAGGTGCCAGGTTAGACACGAGGGAGTTAAGAGCCTTCCTCACAGCCGACAGAGTCCAGAATTTGCGACTCCTGGTGCGGGCCATCCTCCACTCCAGCTCTGTTCTGGCGGAATTGGTCCTGAGGGCTCTAGGGTCCATGGCAGCAGCAATATCTCTTCTTCCTCTCGCCAGGTTCAACATGCGGGTCCTTCAGTGGACACTTCAAGTTCAGTGGTCTTACCTTGCTCTACCTCTGCATCATCCCATTGCGATCAACAAGGCTTGCAAGCGGTCCCTCTTGTGGTGGCTCCACTCACAGGATCTCCACGGAGGCCGCCCCTTTTGTGCTTCTCCCCCTCTCACCACAGTGACCACGGACGCCTCCCGCCTCAGGTGGGGGGGGAGGGGGCATTTTGCAGGCAGGACGGTCCAAGGCACGTGGAACGACTCAGAGACCTCCCTGCATATCAATGTTCTAGAGATGAGAGCAGTGCTCTTGGCGTTGCGAGCACTTCAGGCCTTTCTTCACCTGGGAACAATTGCGATTCAGTCAGACAACATGTCGGTGGTCTGGTACATCAACAAACAGGGGGGAACCAGGTCTTATCCCTTATGTCGAGAAGCCATGAGAGTGTGGGAATGGGCGATCTCCACCAACCGCTTTCTCATCGTAATGCATATTCCGGGCCTGTCCAACATCCTGGCGGACAAGCTCAGTCGCACCATTCTCTCCCCGTATGAGTGGTCTCTCAATGCTCGAGTAGCGAAACGTATCTTCGCACGGTGGGGAACTCCTTGTTGCGATCTCTTTGCGTCTCCCTTAAACACCAAGTGCGACAGTTTTTTCGCTCTAATCCCTCCTCCAGGGGATTCCCCGAGAGACGCTGTGGTGCATGCTTGGCCTCCCGGTCTTCTTTATGCTTACCCCCCATTGCCTCTGATGCTCCAAGTTCTTCAGAAAGCCTCTCGGTTGGGGTGCAGAATGATCCTCATTGCCCCATTCTGGCCTCGACAGATCTGGTTCCCTTTCCTAAGGTCTCACTCGGTGAATCCACCTTGGATTCTAGATCCCATTCCGGATCTGATATCGCATCCATCGAACCTATCAACGCCGAATCTGGACAACCTGAAGCTAACTGCTTGGCTGCTCCAGTTCCACTCCTAATTAGGACTCCCGGTATCTCGTCTCCCGTTAAGGCCATCTTGGTAGCGGCTCATAAACCATCTACCAGGAAAGTTTACCGCAGTAAATGGAAATGATTCTCCATTTGGGCGGAGCGGCAAGGTCTAGATCCCTTCACGGTTCCCCTTCCTCTGGTGCTAGACTTCCTAACCACTCTCTTTAATGATGGTGCCAGTAGTTCCACGGTCAAAGTGCAGCTTGTGGCCATTTCTCACTATCATGTTGGTCATGACTCTGGACCACTTATGTCTGCCAAATTGTGTAAAATCTTCCTTAAAGGCACCTTTCTCCTTAGGCCCCCTGTCAAGCAAGCGGTTCCTTCTTGGGATCTGTCTTTGGTTCTTCAGGCCTTGACCGCTCCCCCATTCGAACCTGCGGCCACAGTAGATCTTAAATTTTTATCCCTCAAGACTGCTTTCTTAGTAGCCATTACTTCGGCCAAAAGAGTTTCGGAACTTCAAGCCTTATCTTCAAAGCCTCCTTACTTGGTCTTCCATCCGGACCGCGTATACCTCAGGACCAATCCCTCCTTTCTTCCTAAGGTAGCTTCAGAAGCAAACATTAATCAGTCCATTAACCTCCCTGTTTTCTTTCCAAAATACCAGAACAAGGGTGAATACAAGCTGCATTCTTTGGATGTTCACAGGCAGCTTTGTTTTTATCTTAACAGGACAGCTGGTCATAGGCAATCCGACCAGTTGTTCATTTCCTTTGCCAAATTCAATCTGGGTAAGCCAATTTCCAAAGTCTCCTTGTCACGCTGGATTTCGCAGTGTATTCTTCTAGCTTATCAAGTCTCTGGGAGGCCCGCACCGGAGGGAGTCCATGCCCATTCAACTCGGTCAGTTTCTACCTCAGCGGCCTTTAAGGCTAGGATTCCTCTGGATGACATTTGTTCAGCAGCCACTTGGGCTTCATCCCATACCTTTATTTCTAATTACAAGCTGGATATCACATCTAGAGGTAGAGCATCCTTTGGCTCTGCGGTGCTCCGGAATATCCTTCCATGACGGCCGCCCAAGATTCAGGTAGCTGGGGACTCTGTCCCACAGGTTGCAGACAAATGAATCTCCTACTTCAGATTTAGAAGTTATGTACTTACCATAACGTTCCATCTGAGTAGGTGGATTCATTTGTCTGCAACCATCCCACCCTCCTATCCCCCTGGCCTTGTCAGTTTAATGCATATTAGGTGTTACCCTTTTCAGGGTATTTTGATTCAGGGCAAACTTGATCTGAGGTCATGTAGGGAGATCAGGGCATTATGGGTGAGGGGAGGAGCTAGGAGCTCGGATCCATAGCTGGATAAACCATGCCGGTTCGGATCCGATATCGGATCCATAACCCACAGGTTGCAGACAAATGAATCCACCTACTCAGATGGAACGTTATGGTAAGTACATAACTTCTAATTTAACTGCCTGGCTAATACTTTAAATCTTTCCCAGCAGGTGGTTGAAGTGCTTCATGAGGCCAGGAGGCCTAGCACCAGAAAATCTTATGCAGATAAATGGAAGAGATTTTGCTCTTGGATGCTGGCTAAATGAGAAGACTCTTCTCATCCTTCTCTTTCCCTCATTCTTGACTACCTAGCAGGACTGCTTAATGGTGGACTTTCCTTTTCTTCAATTAAAATTCATGCTTCAGCAATTTTGCTTATTGTTCTTTTGAGCAACCCATTTTTTCTCATCCCTTGATGAAACAGTTCCTGAGGGGAGCTAGTAATCTTAGACCTCCCAGAAGAGCTCATACTCCTGCTTGGAATCTTAATTTTGTCCTGGAAAAACTTATTCTGCCTCCCTTTGAACAAGCTGTTTCTGCAGATTTGAAGTTTCTATCCTGGAATTCTGCTTTCCTTTTAGCTATTACTTCAGCTAGAAAGGTATCTGAACTGCAAGCCTTAATGGCAGTAGAACCTTTCATTATTTTTCACTCAGATCGAGTTTCTCTGAGAATTAATCCCTCCTTCATGCCTAAGGTAGTTTCCAGTTTAACCCTTAACCAGTCTATTCACCTGCCTACATTTTTCAGCAATCCCCAAAATAAAGGGGAAAGGATACTGCACTCTCTTGATGTGCATAGACAGCTGAGATTTTACTTAGGACTAAACCCTTTCAAAAATCTGAACAGTTGCTGGTTGGATTTGCTCCTGGGGCTCAGGGTAAAGCTATTTCAAAACAAACCATCTCCAAATGGATTGCTCATTGTATTCACTTTTGTTACCTGCAGCATGGGAAGGTTCCCCCTCAGGGTATTAGGACCCATTCTACTAGAGCAGCCTCTACCTCTGCAGCCTTTCTGAGAGGTGTGCCTACTAAGGACATTTTAGAAGCAGCTACTTGGTCTTCTGTCCATACTTTCACAAAGAATTACAATCCACCTTTGTTTTCTAAGTCTAGGACTGGTTTCGCCTCTACAGTTTTGCAGGGCCTTTTTACCAACCCTTAAACTGTGATCCTTCCTCCACCCTTTGTTTTTTTCCTGAGCTTGGGGAATCAACCCATATGTGAGGACTGCAACAGTGAAACACGAAGAATATAGTACAGTTGTGTAAACTTACCATAAATGTAGATGTTCAAGTGTATTCACTGTTGCAGTCCTGGTTTCCCACCCTCCATTCCCCCTTTTTTCCTAAGGCACAGACTATATCTATTTTTAATTTTTGTATGACATGTGTCCAGGGTGCTACCTTCCTGGGTTAGCCTTCTTTTGGGGGCTCCTGACAGTTAAGGCAAGAATAACTGAGGAAATTACGTTGGCTGCCTCCCTTTATACCTGACATTCTGACATCAGTTTTACAACCGATGGCAGCCGGCATCATATACCAACGACTGTGGTATTCGGGCCGACTGAGGGCTACCGGGAGCCGGATAACCCATATGTGAGGACTGCAACAGTGAACACACTCAAACATCTACATGTATGATAAGTGTGCACAACTGTACTTTCTGCAGCAGGGGATCTTTTGCAGGGAAATGCTTTTTCATTTTTAATAGGACTGCAGAGTAAAATTGCTTGGCTCTCTTGAATAGTTTCTGCTCCACTGTAGTAACCCTGATATCTTCCAAATTGTCATCCAAATATGTTTTAGCATAAGGACCAATACAAATTTCACTGTTTTATAAGATGTTGTCCTGCACTTCAAGAATTGCATCAATAGTACTTATATTGCCCACAAACTGCCTTGCAAATGGTGGTTTGAGTACCCTACTAGCATATGCCTGCAGTACTTTCTGGATGTCATTATGCAATGTGAGCAGTTTGCTTTCCCTACCTTTTATTTGCACATTGAAGTTATGCAGTGGTTCAATGGTATACTGCAGGAAGAGGAATGCCAGCTTAATGTCATGGCTTTGCAGTCTCTCAGCTATTAGATCCACTTTAACAGACCGTGGTTCATAGGACAAGAAGTAGGATCTCAGGGCAGGCCACAAGGCAAGCATTCTTTTGATGACTTTTGACAAACTTAGCCATTGAGTTGCGGCATATCTGATAATTTTGAGAGGTTCAGTATCCATGAACATTGCAAACTTCTTAAGCTTCTGCTGATGCTGTGTACTGCTGGAAAAGTGACAATAAATGTCAGCTATCAATTCCTCTACAGGTACAACCATTGCTTTTACACCAGATTTAATACATAAATATGCAATTTGGCATAAGCAGCCCATGTTGAAAATATGTGGATTAACCTCTTTTAATCTTGATAACACCGAATTCTGCTTACCAATCATGGATGCAGCATTGTCTGATGAATAAGCCACCATGTTGGTCACGGGAATGTCAAACTTTCTCAGTCTCCATTACACAGTCATAAATGGCTTGGCCAGTTCCACTGATACAAGCAGGCATGTCAAGGAATCTTACAGCATTTTTACCAATGCTGTCACTCTCCTACTTTAGATACAATAGAAGAGTCTTCTTGAGTTCTGTTCAAGCAGCTTTATTATATACAAACACGTCACAATAGAAGTTTACTGACTTTAATTTAAGTAACATATACAAACTAACTACTGCAATCATACATGCTCACTCTCTGACTACACTCTCAAAATGGCACTGGGAATAGCACGTGCCCAGTATTTATATGTGCATGATCAGTCCTTGATATGCTTCTTAAAGATACAGCACATACACTCTGATGTACATCCTCCCTCTTTGAGAAATAGATCATGCAACGTTATGAATTTATTTGACATGCAGATAATACAAGTATTTCTTTGTCATGCAATTATATAAGACTAGGTACACACACACACACACACACACACATATATATATATATATATATATATATATATATATATATATATATATATATATATATATATATATATATATATATGTCCATGTTGCTGTGTATTTCACACTGGGCCTGGAAATTAGACCATATCATGTGACATAAAACTGGGAAGTAGGTTTAGCAACTGGAGCTGTCTCTACAGAATGTTCAACCTTGGGAGTATTTGAAACATCCTCAGGAATGGAAGTAGAGGATGAAACACACTCTGGGATGGGATCGACATTTGGTTCGGTCAGAAATCTAGAGTCTGTATGACAGGAACAATGCTGCAATAATGATTCTGGTACAGGAAGAAGATGCCTGCAATTTCTCCTGTACTCCACACCCTCAGATTCTACTAGGTCGGATCTTGGCTCGGTACATATACCTGTAACTTGACCAATCCGGTCGAAACCTTTTGCCATTTGTATCCTTACTGTCTCCTCTTCCCTCAACAGATGAAGAAATCTGCTCTATTTATCATAACTGGACTTTGAATAGAACGCTTCTTGAATAATTGAGCCTTGATGGTTCTGTTGTTCTTAGCTTTAGGCCTCAATAAACTGGAACTAATAGGCAGCATCGTTCTGGTTTGTCTGAGTAGAAGTCTTTGAGCAGGTAAGCCAAGTATATCATCATGGGGTTTGTTTCTGGGATTAAGTAAATTCAAAACAACATCAGTATTGTCACACTTTGACCTTTCAACTAATTGCTTTGCACGCTGCACTGCACGTTCAGCTAGCTCATTTGACTGTGGATATTCAGGACTGCTAGTAACATGTACAAAGTCTCATTCTCATGCATATTTCTGAAATACCCGATTGTAAATTGAATACTATTGTCAGAAACAACTTTGTGTGGACAACCATGGACTGAGAAATGACATTTCAACTTAGTAATGACAGTAGTGGATGTTAGATTAGGTAGTAAGCCAATCTCAAAACAACTCAATTGAGAGTCTACCAATACTAAGTAGTGTTGATTGTCCCATGCAAGGTATCAGTGGCTACTGTTGACCAAGGTAGTTCAGGAACTTTATTTAGGTGACGTGGTTCTCTTTGCAAATGTGGTCTAGTACTATTGTATACTGAACAAGAAGAAAGTACTTTATCAATGTCTTTCAGTAATGAAGTCCAAAATACTAGTTCTTTTTCTGTTCTCTTAGTGGATGCAGAACCTGGCTGACCACGATGCAAAATCTGAATATATTCTTGTTGTAAGGAAGCAGGAACAACAATTTTAGGACCTTTGAAAATAATGCCACTCCCATCAGCATTTAATCTGTGTAAGGAAAATAGGTTTGCACTTCAGGTGGTACACTAGATTGCTTTGACGGCCATCCAACATTAATGTAGTGATTGAGCTTTTGCAAAATGGGATCAGTCTTTGTATGATCTCTCAGCTCATCAAGTCTAGTGCTAGAGAAATTATGCACTGGCATAACGTCAAAGTCAGAATTCTCTGCATCAAGCTGTTCTGTCATATTTCTGGGCTAATCTGGATAAGGTATTAGCCAGATAAAGCAGTTTGCCTTTTGTATAGACCATTTTGAAGTTGTACTTTTGCAATTTGAGCATCAATCTTTGTAATCTCGCTGGAGCTGAATGCATAGTCTTCTTCAGAATAGTAACTAGAGGTTGGTGATCAGTTTAAATCTGAATAGCTCGACCATAGATATAATCATGAAACTTTGAACATGCAAATACTATTGCCAAATGTTCTTTCTCAATTTGAGCACATTGCATTTCAGATTGGGTAAGTGTTTCAGATGCATAGGCTACTGGTCTGCCCTCTTGAAGAATAACTGCGCCAAGACAACATTTTGAAGCATCACATGAAAGAGTGCCTAGCTTATTTACATCATTGTATCTTAACGTAGGTGGGGTAGCAGTTTTCTGCTTAAGGTCTTCAAATGCCTTCCGGTACGGTTCTAACCATGACCATGTAACATTTTTGCACGTCATCTCTCTTAAAGATGCTGTCAAGTCACTGAAGTCTGATATAAACTTGCCTAAATAGTTGACCATGCCTAGAAAACGCTATAGAGCTTGAATATTTTCTAGTGCTGAACATCTCAAGAATAGCTGCTTGTTTGGTCAGGTCTAGTCTCAAGCCAGTACTGATAAATAAATGAACTACATACATATGTAACTTCTGGTAGTCTGAATTTGCACTTCAGAGGATTGAGCTTCAAGTTTACTTCACATCCTCTGTCTAGAACTCTCTTTAGGTTTCTTGTCATGCTCTGTTTCACCATTGCCTCCAACCAATAAATAATCTACTATTATGGCACAAGGATAACCCGAACAAATTTGCTCCATTGCACGTGGGAAGATTTCACTTGCAGAATATATTCCAAATGGCATCGTTAGGAATCTGTATCTGCCAAATGGGGTACCAAAAGTGGTTAGTAATGAGGATTTGCGATCAAGCATCACTTGCCAAAATAAACTTTTTGCATCCAAGACAGAAAAAACAGTGGCATTTGGTATTAGAGTTGCGACCTCTTTGACTGTACGCATTGGATGATGCAATCTCTTCAGTGCTTTATTCAGTGCTCTTGGGCAAGTGCATATTCTGATTTCGTCTGAGCCTTTTTTGTGAGCTGCTACCATAGATGACACCCATTCAGTTGGTTCTGTAACTGGACAAATTACACCTTGCTGTACCATTTTATCCAGCTGTGCCTTGACTTTATCCTGCATAGCTATCACAACTCTTCTTCTTGGTCTGACTACCGAAGTGACATCTGGGTCTAGCTTCATGGAGTACACAACTGGAAGTTTGCCCAG
Organism: Protopterus annectens; assembly: GCF_019279795.1. Classification (NCBI taxonomy): domain Eukaryota; kingdom Metazoa; phylum Chordata; order Ceratodontiformes; family Protopteridae; genus Protopterus; species Protopterus annectens. The sequence continues at coordinate 604,683,498 of NC_056746.1, read as the reverse complement.
ATTGTCATCAAAAACATCAGCATACTCTGAGAAAATGGCTTCAGAAAAATTGGAACTAGGATATGCACTCATGTGATGAACTTCTTTAGTAAAAGAAAGCAGATTCATTCTCAAACTGTAAACCTGAAACAGCACCACGAAAGTCTTGAAGCAACAAAACCAAGCAGGAATCCTCGCACACCAGCGTCTTTATTGAAATAAAGGAGCAAAAGTTCACAACTTAGCGCTTTCTCCCTTACCATAAGGGCATCATCAGAGTTGTGAATCCATCTTAAAAAACACATGTTTAAATATCAAACGTAATAAACACCCCCCCCTTGTCAACCAATCAAAAATATATATATAATAATGAAAGTAATAACAAATGAAAACATTTAAAACATTTTTTAACATTCAAATTTAAAATATTCAACAATTGTTATTAAAAACATGTACCCTGTTATGTTGTTTGAAAATGCAAACTATAAGTAAATACACAGTGATACCTTATATATTTAAGACCTAAAATCCTACTACAAAATCTCTCAACACTCAAAAAACAGTAATGTGTATTGCAAATAATAGTGCTTGACTCCCTAGTAGTATAAAACCATGTTATAGAATGTTTAGTTAAACAAAATAATGCAAGGTGAACAATGCGCACCCCAACTAAAAATAGTTGTTAGAATAAAATCTATCTAAAGAAAGTACTGCTGACATGAATGTTTCAAATCATCTGCGCTCTATATTTCAACATACTTGACAACGAAACATATTCGTTGATACCTGGTGGTCTGGACGGGTTTAACCTAAGCTGCCATAACCATTCTTTTACTTCAAGCAAGGTCTCGGCGTCCCCACGACTTTCTCTATAGGGTACCCTGTCAATTATAAAAAACACAAATCTTTTAAAGTTTTTACAACTAATACTATGTGTGTAAAGTGCGTTGGTGATTTTTCTGTTCCTGATATCCCTGTTGTGCTCTAAAATTCTTAGTCTCAGTTTCCTGATAGTTTTGCCCACATAAAATGTGGTACAATTTAAACATGTAGCAAGGTATACAACCATTTTGGTATTACAATTAACGAAACCAGGACTCCCTGTAGCTTTATTATAGTTCTGCACTGTAACGTAGGGTCCATTATTAATATACTTACAGGTACTACAAAACCCACATTTGCTCATCATAGAGTGTTTGTAAGAGTTCTGAGTATCAAAACTCTCCACTAATTCTTTGAGGTTCCTTCCCCTGCTAAAAGCAAATGATGGTGAGGTACCTATAACATTAATAACATCATTAGATAGTACCCCTGCCCATACGTCTTGAATAATATTCATAATGTGAGGACTGTCTGCATTGTATGGTAAAACCATTGAGTGTTTCATCATTCTCATTCGGGAGTTATCTTTACTGGTATTAGACAAACCTGCTGTTAAAATTGGTTTGTATATAGTATACCTCTTTACTGCAACATCTTCCTTAATTATATTCATAATGTCATAAGGATAACCTCTTTCCTGTAACATATCAATCAAATTATTAATTTCTCTACCATATACAATGTCATCACTAATGAGCCTCGACAGTCTCACCATTTGCCCTTTTATAATATTTTTCTTTTGAAAAAAAGGGTGACAACTTTGAAAATGAAGAAACGAATTTGAATACATTTTTTTATGATGGATACTAGAGGTTAAGATCTTATTCTCTCTATCTTTCGTTAGCATAATATCCAAAAATTCACATTTATCATGGTGTATGTTGTATGTAAACTTTAGGAAAGAAGTACTTTTGTTAAGAGCATCAGCAAAGTCAATGATGACTTCTTCCTTGCCTTTCCAGAATATTAAAATATCATCCAGAAAGCGTACATATAACGCTATTTTGTCTTGAAATCTGGATGAAATAACATGGTCACCTTCCCAATCTACCAAAACTAAATTAGCATAAAGTGGGGCACATTTTGCCCCCATTGCTACACCCGTAATTTGTTTGAAGTAATCCCCATCAAAGGTTATAAAATTGTTATTGAGAACCATGTCCAAAAGATCAACCAGCAAATTCTGTTTCACTATATGCTGTGTAGATAATTTACTCAAGCTGTTCCTAAACATTTCCATTCCTACATCATTGGGAATGACAGAAAATAAGTTAATGACATCAGTTGTCAAGAAAATGTAATTGTCGTCCCACAAGGTAGTCCTTATGATGTCTAAACAGTGCCATGAATCTTTCAACACCTGTGGGGCACTTTTACAAATGTCCTTACAGTGAAAATCAATAAAAGCGACCATTGTTTCAGTTTTCGAACCTCTTGCTGAGACTATAGGTCGAAAAGGCGGGTTGGCCATAGATTTATGTATTTTAGGTATTCCAAATATGGAGGGAATAACTGGTGAATTCACCACCAGCAAGAGGTTCGAAAACTGAAACAATGGCCGCTTTTATTGATTTTCACTGTAAGGACATTTGTAAAAGTGCCCCACAGATGTTGAAAGATTCATGGCACTGTTTAGACATCATAAGGACTACCTTGTGGGACGACAATTATATTTTCTTGACAATTGATGTCATTAACTTATTTTCTGTCATTCCCAATGATGTAGGAATGGAAATGTTTAGGAACAGCTTGAGTAAATTATCTACACAGCATATAGTGAAACAAAATTTGCTGGTTGATCTTTTGGACATGGTTCTCAATAACAATTTTATAACCTTTGATGGGGATTACTTCAAACAAATTACGGGTGTAGCAATGGGGGCAAAATGTGCCCCACTTTATGCTAATTTAGTTTTGGTAGATTGGGAAGGTGACCATGTTATTTCATCCAGATTTCAAGACAAAATAGCGTTATATGTACGCTTTCTGGATGATATTTTAATATTCTGGAAAGGCAAGGAAGAAGTCATCATTGACTTTGTTGATGCTCTTAACAAAAGTACTTCTTTCCTAAAGTTTACATACAACATACACCATGATAAATGTGAATTTTTGGATATTATGCTAACGAAAGATAGAGAGAATAAGATCTTAACCTCTAGTATCCATCGTTAAAAAAACTTATTCAAATTCGTTTCTTCATTTTCAAAGTTGGCAACCTTTTTTTCAAAAGAAAAATATCATAAAAGGGCAAATGGTGAGACTGTCGAGGCTCATTAGTGATGACATTGTATATGATAGAGAAATTAATAATTTGATTGATATGTTACAGGAAAGAGGTTATCCTTATGACATTATGAATATAATTAAGGAAGATGTTGCAGTAAAGAGGTATACTATATACAAACCAATTTTAACAGCAGGTTTGTCTAATACCAGTAAAGATAACTCCCGAATGAGAATGATGAAACACTCAATGGTTTTACCATACAATGCAGACAGTCGTCACATTATGAATATTATTCAAGACGTATGGGCAGGGGTACTATCTAATGATGTTATTAATGTTATAGGTACCTCACCATCATTTGCTTTTAGCAGGGGAAGGAACCTGAAAGAATTAGTGGAGAGTTTTGATACTCAGAACTCTTACAAACACTCTATGATGAGCAAATGTAGGTTTTGTAGTACCTGTAAGTATATTAATAATGGACCCTACGTTACAGTGCAGAACTATAATAAAACTATAGGGAGTCCTGGTTTCGTTAATTGTAATACCAAAATGGTTGTATACCTTGCTACATGTTTAAATTGTACCACATTTTATGTGGGCAAAACTATCAGGAAACTGAGACTAAGAATTTTAGAGCACAACAGGGATATCAGGAACAGAAAAACCACCAACGCACTTTACACACATAGTATTAGTTGTAAAAACTTTAAAAGATTTTTGTTTTTTATAATTGACAGGGTACCCTATAGAGAAAGTCGTGGGGACGCCGAGACCTTGCTTGAAGTAAAAGAATGGTTATGGCAGCTTAGGTTAAACACGTCCAGACCACCAGGTATCAACGAATATGTTTTGTTGTCAAGTATGTTGAAATATAGAGCGCAGATGATTTGAAACATTCATGTCAGCAGTACTTTCTTTAGATAGATTTTATTCTAACAACTATTTTTAGTTGGGGTGCGCATTGTTCACCTTGCATTATTTTGTTTAACTAAACATTCTATAACATGGTTTTATACTACTAGGGAGTCAAGCACTATTATTTGCAATACACATTACTGTTTTTTGAGTGTTGAGAGATTTTGTAGTAGGATTTTAGGTCTTAAATATATAAGGTATCACTGTGTATTTACTTATAGTTTGCATTTTCAAACAACATAACAGGGTACATGTTTTTAATAACAATTGTTGAATATTTTAAATTTGAATGTTAAAAAATGTTTTAAATGTTTTCATTTGTTATTACTTTCATTATTATTATATATATTTTTTTGATTGGTTGACAGGGGGGGGTGTTTATTACGTTTTGATATTTAAATGTGATTTTTAAAGATGGCTTCACAACTCTGATGATGCCCTTATGGTAAGGGAGAAAGCGCTAAGTTGTGAATTTAAGTTGTGAACTTTTGCTCCTTTATTTCAATAAAGACGCTGGTGTGCGAGGATTCCTGTTTGGTTTTGTTGCTTCAAGTCATTCTCAAACTGTCTTTGAGACTCAATAATGACTGAACTGGTCTTCAGACTACGTAGAATAACAAGCTGTAACAGTTCTTAGCCAAATAACATGAAAGCATCACTGAGCCTTGGGTTTGAAATTTTTTCACCTCCATAAGCAACAAATTTTGCATTACTGGCTACAATGAGTTGTTCATTCATTCTCACTTTAACAAATGTGTCTGCTGATATAACATTACACTTTGAACCAGTGTCTACTTTAAGCTGTGTGGATTTACCATTGATCCGGATTGTACAAAACGCTTCACTCTTTGCTAATAAATTCACTACATCAGCTCTTTTGCCAATCACTGATACACCATCTATGTAAAAAGTGGACTGTAGACTCATGATTAGCACAACAGTTGTGACAGTTAACAATAAAGCTGGACTTGGGTTTTGCTAATTCATGTTTGTACTGCTCTGAGCATGCTCCTTTAACTGAACTGGTCTTAGAACTTGCTGGAAAACTACATGGTTTCCCTGGTGAGCCAGCAGAGGTTGTGGCTGCCATGTGCTTAGGCCTACTTCTGTTTGCCACATGTTGTATGCTATCTACATTTGCTCTGGAACCTACTGAAACCATGCTCTTGTCACTTGTAAGAATACTTGTGTGTTTTTCTGTTTCTTCATGGATTTGACAAATCTCAATGGCTTTAATCAATGTGGAGGGTGGCTTAATGGCTAAGGTGTTTGCCTTACAAACACAAGGTGCAGGTTTTGAGTCTCGCAAGGGATAATTGACTAGGCTTAAAATGGCTTGCAGGGGCAGTTAGCTTAGTACTAAACTATGAACCTATGAGCTTGTACATTTCACCTTACTTGACACATTTGAGATGGGTTAGTTGCGGTTTCTATGGCAGTCTTTCTGGGGTCATCAAACTAAACATCTTTAAGGTCTTTTCAGGCTTGCTAGTTGTTGCTGAAGCACCTACCAAGGGGAGAAAATGCTGACAGAAGAAAAGGAGCCACTTTTGTGATTTTAAGTATTTTCTTCTGATTTTTTGTTAAGTTTTACTGCTTTGCCACCTATTTTCTGGCATTTTCCGGCTTGCTAAAGTTTATATCTGTAACAGTAACAGTACTTGGAACACATCTAGAGCCTGTTTACTGCATTTCCTGTGTTGCACTTAATTTAAAATTGTTTTTTTCTCTAAAAACTCTATTTTACCTGATTTTGGCCTAGCATGTGGGGTCATTTATTGCACTGTTGTGATTATTTTGCTGCTTGTGTATCTCTGCTACCTTTAAGCTACAACAAAAAGAAAAAAAAACAAAAAAATCTTGCTTTTTTCCCACTTTCTGAAAGTTAAAAAAGTTCAGTTACACATTTGCTGTTCTGAACTGTTTGGAAGTTTCTAGAAGGCCAGTGCTTGCTTGGGCTAAATGGAAGTCTCTGTGTTCGCCAGTGGGAGTGGTTAACACTGAACAGCCTGCCTGTCCCTGGAGGAGTGGTTACTACCTAGAAGCTGTAGTTTTATTGGCCATTTTGGGTCAGTTCTAAACTCCCTGATCTGTCTCTGTTAAAACCCAGCTGCCTCGTGGTTTTGGCGTCTTTTCAGGCTTGCTAGTTGTTACTGAAGCACCTACCAAGGGGAGAAAACGCTGAGAGAAGAAAAGGAGCCACTTTTGTGATTTTAAGTATTTTCTTCTGATTTTTTGTTTAGTTTTACTGCTTTGCCACCTATTTTTTGGCATTTTCCGGCTTGCTAAAGTTTATATCTGTAACAGTAACAGTACTTGGAACACATCTAGAGCCTGTTTACTGCATTTCCTGTGTTGCACTTAATTTAAAATCGTTTTTTTCTCCAAAAACTGCAATCGGAAGTAGTTACTTCATTTGCTCTGCAACCTGTGGGGATCCGAGCCGGCAGCTTTCCAAGCTACAAGATCCGAGCTCCTAGCTCCTCCCCCCTACCCATAATCCCCTGCTATGTGCTACATTACCTCAGATCGTTTTTTGCCGCGGCTGAAGCAGCTACTTTTGAAGAGCTCCTTGGCTTTTTGGTGAGATTGAACCTTTTTCTTTTTTCTGTAAAAAAAAAAAAAAAACTCTTTCTTGTGTGAGAGTGTGTAGTTTTTTTCTGGGTTAGTTATCGATAGTGTAGTTAGTTAGATACCTTTGTTCCCCCTTTCTAACTAGTTTTCTGTTAGTTCCCGCCTTTCACCCTCCCCCCTCTTAGTGTTTGGGTGTGTTTTGGTGTGAGTGGTGTTATGGCTGAAAGGCCTAAGGCGGTGTTCTCAAAATGTACTGAGTGTGGCCATAAGCTTTCGCCGGCGGATGGCCACACTCAGTGCGTTTTATGCTTGGGGGTGGCCCACTTGTCATCGGCCTGCACAATCTGTGCGGCCTTTAATCCCCGAGCTATTAGGGACAGGAAGAACAAGCTAATCCTGGTGGGCTTGTTGCCTCAGGAATCAGCTTCTTCTTCCTCCCCCCCCTCTCAGGCACAGGCTGTCTCCACAGCCCTCATGTATTCTGGGCCCCCGACTCAACCTGGGACTCAACCTCCCTCCTTAGTTTGAGTTCGGGGGATTCAGGTACCTCCACTACGGTGGAGAAAAGACACAAGGACAAGGGACATAAGTCCCACAAAAGGCGGGCTGAGACTCTACCCTCAGCCCCGCCATCTAAGCTGGCTAGGTCTCCCTCGAGGGGCTACGGATCCTCCCCCTCTCGGCTCCGTTCACCTCGTTTTTCTCCGGAGCTGGAGGAGGAGGATCGGTCTCCCTCAAAGTCGTCGAGGCGACCCTCTCGGCCCGCTTCGACGACTTCTTCAAGATCAACCAGAAGCCTCACTGAAGCAGATATGGATCGGATGATGCGCCGATTCATCCAGACCCAAATGCAGATGGGGATGCTCTTGCCTCCCCCCCCTCTGGGGGGGGAGCGCGGCCCCCATATTTGCTCCGATTACTCCTTCTCCGACCAGTTTTCGGGTGTCGGAGTTGTCGGATCCAGGCCCTTTCGGAACCGGGGATTCGTCGGCACTGATAGCTCCGGTCACTTCGACACCGACTGTGCCTTCGAGTCTGTTGGATCCGAGCTCTCGGGGCTGAGGGCTGAGCATCGGATCCAGGGGAGCTGGTGTGTCTTCGGCTCCGTTGGGTTCGGAGCACACCTCTCTCTCTCGGCTCCGGCTGCATCGGCTCCGACCCCGATCCCTACCTCGGAGCCAAGGAGATTGCTCTCGGAGCCTGGCGAGAGCAGCTCTCCTTCGGCTTTTGAGGTTGTGGAGAGGGTTCTGTCGAGGACCTCCAGGTCCCCGGTTCAGGCGTCGGATCCTCCCGTACCCCCGCTGCATGTGGGTCTATCCTCCATCATCCGACCATCGGGACAGCCTGCTCAAGCCCTCCAGTTGGTTCCCTTAGAGGAACAGGACCCCGTTGACGAGCCCTCTTCAGACAGTCCCACCGAGGAGGTCCCTCGAAAACGTCGGTGCAAGAGGAGGCACCTGGACTCCCCCGAGTCCGTTACAACCGACACGGATTTAGATGAAGGGGAAGGTTCCCCAAGGTCACCCCCCGAGGATGTCTCCTTCGGAGACATCATGGAAATGTTGCGTATTAGAGGGGGGTGGTCTGCCCAAAAACCTTCTGCGGATAAATCCGTGTTCCTGGATGCATTTGAGGCAGGCCCTTCTACCTCCTGGGTGTCCCCCCCGGCTGACCCCCCTGGTAGATCTCATTACTACCAGGGCATGGAAGGAGCCCGACACCGTGGAGCCTATCCTGAAGCGACCCGACAAGATCCTTAGCCCCCCCAGTGGATAGATTGTCTTGGGCCAAGGGAACCCCCGTGGATGCCATGCTGGTGGCGGCTGCCACCAAGAGAGAACTCGCGCAGGAGAGTTCTTCGGTTCACCCGCCAGATAAGGAATCTCGGGCACTTGACCGCATTGGGAAGCGGATGTTTAGTTCAGCGACCTTTTCTGTAAGAGCGCTGAACTATATGGCACATAACATCAGGCTGCAACGAGACTTAATTAAGGAATACGCTGCAGCCCCCCCGGAGTCCATGTCGGCCGAGGACAAAAAAGTTTTCTCGACTCGTATGGCCACTCTGAAATCCATCTCTAACATGTCCATGCGTCTACTCTCCCATGCCACGGAGGGAGCAGCTAGGGCCAGTGGAGCCGGGGTCGTCTTGCGACATCACTCCTGGCTCCGTCTTTGTGATTTCGCGGATCCCTTCAAGGCGTCCTTCGCGAATGCACCCTTTGACGGATCTTCGCTCTTCGGCAAGACCATTCGCGAGACGTTGGTCCAAAGCGAGAAGGATGGGAAGACGCTGTCTGCCATCGGGGTCCGCTTCTCTAATCCCGAATGATCCTTTTCTAGGAATCAGAGGGGACAAAAGAAGCTGTGGTTCCGTAAGTCCCAGCAATCCCATCCGGTTTCGGACCCCTCATCCTCTAGAGGCAGAGGAGGACAAGGAGGACGCCGGCCTAGAGGCAGAGGGGGACCACGTAACTTCGGGTCCAGGGAACCCTTCCTGGATAGACCCGTGCAGCAGCCCTGAGGGCTTACCCGGCTGTTCCTCTCTGGAGGCAGTCGCGGGGCGGTTGTCAGAGCACCTATCAAATTGGGGAGTCCATTACGACAGATCGATGGGTGCTCCGCATCATATCCAGAGGTTATACCATCCCCTTCATAAACCACCCTCCCTCGACCAGACACCTCCCCGATGTTCTACTCGATCGAAGGGAGGCAGCAGCTTCAGAAATCCTGAAGTTGCTAGAAAAAAGAGCCATCCAGCCCATCCCCCCAGACCAGTCTGGATCGGGTTATTATTCCAGGTTCTTTTTAGTGCCAAAAAAGATGGGGGACCTAAGACCCATTCTAGACCTCTCCGCTTTGAACCTGTTCATTCCCAAAGAAAAATTCTGGATGGTCACCCTCCAATCTATTCTCCCCCTTCTGCGGCAGAATGACTGGATGTGCTCGATAGACCTCAAGGATGCGTACTACCACATCTTGATGGACAGACGATCCAGAAGGTTTCTCCGCTTCCGGCTGGGAGCCAGTTATTACCAGTTCAGGGTTCTCCCATTCGGCCTCACCTCAGCCCCCAGGGTGTTCACCAAGGTCATGGCAGTGGTTGCAGCCCACCTGAGACTTCAGGGCATTCAGGTCTTCCCGTACCTAGACGACTGGCTCCTTACCGCCACCAACAGGCATCGGCTCTGCCTGGCAAGTGATTATGCTCTGACCCTTGCCCAGAGCTTAGGCATCTCTGTAAACCTCCAGAAATCCTCTCTTTGCCCCGTACAGGTCCTGGAGTTCATAGGGGGCCAAGTTAGATACCCGCATTTCTCGAGCTATGCTAACTGCGGACAGGATAAACAGCTTGTCGTGTCAGGTGCTAATTCTTCTTCAAAGCCCGGCACTGGAGGTGGAATTAGTTCTGAGGGCACTAGGATCTATGGCAGCAGCGATCAGTCTCGCCCTTCACGCGCGTCTGCGAATGAGGATTTTGCAGTGGACCCTTCAAGTTCAGTGGTCCCTGCTACTCCATCCGTTGAATACTCCGATTACCCTGAGCAGAGTTTGCAGGCACTCCCTTCTTTGTTGGCTCCATGCCCCAGAGCTAAAGCAAGGGAGGCCTTTTGTTGTCCCTCCTCCCCCCAAGCCACGCTGACCACGGATGCTTCTCACCTCGGGTGGGGGGGGCATTGTTCGGGCAGAACCGTCCAAGGCACGTGGACTCCCCTGGAGACCGCTTTGCATATCAGTGTCCTAGAGATGAGGGCGGTGCTTCTAGCGTTGCAAGCTCTCCACAACCTTCTACCTCTGGGGACTATTGCAATCCAGACAGACAACATGTCAGTGGTCTGGTACATAAACAAGCAAGGAGGAACCAGGTCCTACCCACTTTGCCGGGAGGCTATGAGAGTGTGGGAATGGGCGATATCCACCAACCGCTTTCTGGTAGCAACGCACATTCCGGGTCGGTCCAACATTTTGGCAGACAAACTGAGCAGAGTGATTCTCACTCCGTACGAGTGGTCTCTCAATCCATCAGTTGCGAAGCAGATCTTCTGCAAATGGGGTTGGCCTTGCTGTGATCTTTTTGCTTCTCCCTTAAACACAAAATGCAGTGAGTACTTCGCAATCCTTCCTCCTCGAAGGGGAGAATCCCAGAGACACTCTAGTCCATGCTTGGCCGTCCGGTCTACTTTATGCCTATCCACCCCTTCCGCTCATGACCAAGTTCATACAGAAAGCCCGTCGGTTGGGGAGCAGAGTTATCCTCATAGCCCCATTCTGGCCTTGCCAGATCTGGTTCCCTTACCTGCGGTCTCGCAGTGTATCTCCGCCATGGATACTGGATCCCGTTCCAGACCTGATTTCACATCCGGCGGGATTACAACCCCTGAACCTGGTGAACCTCAAGCTTGCGGCTTGGTTGCTCCAGTTCCACTGATGGCTAGGACTCCCGGTATCTCATCTCCTGTTAAGGCCATTCTAGTCGCAGCACATAAGCCGACTACTAGGAAGATTTACTACAGCAAATGGAAACGTTTCTCTGTCTGGGCTAAAGATAGAGGCCTGGATCCATTTACAGTTCCTATTCCTACTATTCTAGACTTCCTGTCTCTGATATTCCAACAAGGAGCAAGTGCTTCAACAGTTAAGGTGCAATTGGCAGCCATCTCCCATTTCCATGTGGGAGACGGACTAGGACCTTTGGCTTCTACAAAACTATGTAAAACCTTTTTACGGGGCGTTTTCCTCTTGAAGCCTCCGGTGAAAGTGGTGGTGCCTCCATGGGATTTGGCCTTAGTCTTACAAGCCTTGACAGGCCCACCCTTTGAAACTGCGGCTTCGATTCCATTAAAGTTCTTGTCCTGGAAAACAGCCTTTTTGGTGGCCATTACTTCAGCCAAAAGGGTGTCAGAACTTCAAGCATTATGTATGAAGCATCCTTATCTCATTTTTCATAAGGATAGAGTGTTCCTCAGGACTAATCCGTCGTTCTTACCTAAGGTGGCTTCGGAGTCAAATATCAATCAATCAATCAATAAACTTACCCGTGTTCTTCCCAAGCTTTCAGAATAAAGGTGAATACACATTGCATAAATTGGATGTGCACAGACAACTGCGTTTCTACCTGCACAGGACTAAGGATTTTCGCAAGTCGGACCAGTTGTTCGTGTCATTTGCTAAATCGGCCATGGGTAAGGCCATTTCCAATGTGACTGTAGCAAATTGGATTTGTCAATGCATAGTCCACGGGTACTTATCTGCAGGCAAACTGGTTCCTACGGGAATTCGCGCTCACTGTACGAGGGCTGTGGCCACCTCTGCAGCCTTCTGGTCTAGGATCCCCTTGGATGACATATGCTCTGCAGCTACCTGGTCCTCTTCACATACGTTTATTTCTCATTACAAGTTGGATATGGTATCGAGAGGTAGGGCTTCTTTTGGCTCTGCGGTGCTTCGGAATATCCTTACATAGGCCGCCCAGGGTTTCTCCCTAGGTAGCTGGGGACACTGTCCCACAGGTTGCAGAGCAAATGAAGTAACTACTTCAGATAAAGAAGTTATGTACTCACCATAACGTTCCATCTGAGTAGGTACTTCATTTGTCTGCAACCGACCCCCCCCTGATATCCCCCGAACCTTTCGGGATTCCTGATCACCAAAGAGATCTTGTTCTGCTTTAGGACAGTTTATCTGGTGTTACTTCCTCTATCGAAGGTAGGAGTTGTGTAAGAGGCAAAAAATTCGATCTGAGGTAATGTAGCACATAGCAGGGGATTATGGGTAGGGGGAGGAGCTAGGAGCTCGGATCTTGTAGCTTGGAAAGCTGCCAGCTTGGATCCGAGATCAGATCCGATACCCACAGGTTGCAGACAAATGAAGTACCTACTCAGATGGAACGTTATGGTGAGTACATAACTTCTTTTTTTACCTGATTTTGGCCTAGAACTCAAGTGTGGGGTCATTTATTGCACTGTTGTGATTATTTTGCTGCTTGTGTATCTCTGCTACCTTTAAACTACAACAAAAAGAAAAAAAAAAAAAAAAAAATCTTGCTTTTTTTCCCACTTTCTGAAAGTTAAGAACGTTCAGTTACAGATTTGCTGTTCTGAACTGTTTGGAAGTTTCTAGAAGGCCAGTGCTTGCTTGGGCTAAAGGGAAGTCTCTGTGTTCACCAGTGGGAGTGGTTAACACTGAACAGCCTGCCTATCCCTGGAGGAGTGGTTACTACCTAGAAGCTGTAGTTTTATTGGCCAATTTGGGTAAATTCTAAACTCCTTGATCTGTCGCTCTTAAAACCCAGCTGCCTCGTGGTTTTGGCGTCTTTTCAGGCTTGCTAGTTGTTGCTGAAGCACCTACCAAGGGGAGAAAACGCTGAGAGAAGAAAAGGAGCCACTTTTGTGATTTTAAGTATGTTCTGATTTTTTGTTAAGTTTTACTGCTTTGCCGCCTATTTTTTGGCATTTTCCGGCTTGCTAAAGTTTATATCTGTAACAGTAACAGTACTTGGAACACATCTAGAGCCTGTTTACTGCATTTCCTGTGTTGCACTTAATTTAAAATCTTTTTTTCTCTAAAAACTGCATTTTACCTGATTTTGGCCTAGCACTCAAGTGTAGGGTCATTTATTGCACTGTTGTGATTATTTTGCTGCTTGTGTATCTCTGCTACCTTTTAACTACAACAAAAAGAAAAAAATACAAAAAATCTTGCTTTTTTCCCCACTTTCTGAAAGTTAAGAAAGTTCAGTTACAGATTTGCTGTTCTGAACTGTTTGGAAGTTTCTAGAAGGCCAGTGCTTGCTTGGGCTAAAGGGATGTCTCTGTTTTCACCAGTGGGAGTGGTTAACACTGAACAGCCTGCCTGTCCCTGGAGGAGTGGTTACTACCTAGAAGCTGTAGTTTTATTGGCCATTTTGGGTCAATTCTAAACTCCTTGATCTGTCTCTCTTAAAACCCAGCTGCCTCGTGGTTTTGGCGTCTTTTCAGGATTGGTAGTTGTTGCTGAAGCACCTACCAAGGGGAGAAAACGCTGAGAGAAGAAAGGGAGCCACTTTTGTGATTTTAAGTATTTTCTTCTGATTTTTTGTTACGTTTTACTGCTTTACTGCCTTTTTTTGGCATTTTCCAGCTTGCTAAAGTTTATATCTGTAACAGTAACAGTACTTGGAACACATCTAGAGCCTGTTTACTGCATTTCCTGTGTTGCACTTAATTTAAAATTGTTTTTTTTTTTCTTTAAAAACTGTATTTTTCCTGATTTTGGCCTAGCACTCAAGTGTGGGGTCATTTATTGCACTGTTGTGATTGTTTTGCTGCTTGTGTATCTCTGCTACCTTTAAACTACAACAAAAAGAAAAAAAAAATACAAAAAAATCTTGCTTTTTTTCCTACTTTCTGAAAGTTAAGAAAGTTCAGTTTCAGATTTGCTGTTCTAAACTGTTTGGAAGTTTCTAGAAGGCCAGTGCTTGCTTGGGCTAAAGGGAAGTCTCTGTGTTCACCAGTGGGAGTGGTTAACACTGAACAGCCTGCCTGTCCGTGGAGGAGTGGTTACTACCTAGAAGCTGTAGTTTTATTGGCCATTTTGGGTCAATTCTAAACTCCTTGATCTGTCTCTCTTAAAACCCAGCTGCCTCGTGGTTTTGGTGTCTTTTCAGGCTTGCTAGTTGTTGCTGAAGCACCTACCAAGGGGAGAAAACGCTGAGAGCAGAAAAGGAGCCACTTTTGTGATTTTAAGTATTTTCTTCTGATTAACACCTCAGATGATGGTATGAGTGAAACAAACAAAACCAAAACCAGAGAATTCACTCGTGGAGCCCAAATAAGGGTATGAGCGCAGCAATGAACAATCCAATAGTTATAGTTGTTGTAGTTGTAACTGTATATCCCTTAGATAGTAGGATGAACAACAGGAATCCACAAGAATAAAATCCAAACAGTTTAATAACGCTTTTCTCCAAGTACGTTTTCGAGTATCTTCATCAGATAACACACACAATAAACTGAAAAGATACCCTGCTTTTATACATACTCAGTTAATTACTTAATTGAATAATAATTTAATTGATTGGTATTTGTATAAATAAAACTCTTAAAAAACCTTTACAAATATTTTGAACACAATTGATATATATAAAAATTCATACACTTGACTTGTATAATATGGAACTACAAATTTCATAAAAACTTAATATTGAAGATCAATATAAAATTCATGTTTAATAAACCTTAAAAATAAACTTTAAAAAGAAATTAAATCACAATGAATAAAAAAGTCTAAGAATGGTATAATAGCACCATCTGGTGGGCAACCAGAAAATCACAACTTGGCAGCCCTTAATTTTAGAACTGGAACAATGGAAACCATATCATTAAGTCCTGGTTCCCTAGTGGCATCAAGGATTATTTGCCAGTACAATTCCCTATATTCCAGTTTGGTCTCCCACATGCCACCCCTGATTTCTTTCGGTACTATCTCCAGTACAAAAAAATGAAAAATAGGATTTGTACATGTTTGAGAATGCCTAAACAAAGCATTATTAATATTTCCCTTTTTCATTTCATAATAATGTTCATATATTCTGGACCTTAATTTCCTTTCTGTTTTCCCTACGTAAAAGGAAGAACAGGAGTGGCATGTATGATGTATACTACACCCTGGGTATTACAATTTGCAAATCCAGAACTTGTGATGGTTTTATTTCTGTCTGGAATTGTAAGGGTGGAACCTGTTTTTATATATTGACATTGGGAACATGTACCACACTTGAATGTACCTTTTCTATGAGTAAAAATGTCCCCTCTAAATTGACCACCAAATTCAAAAAAATTCTTAAGGTTAGTGTCTCTCCGATATATGAATTGTAATGGCTGCTTCCTAATCTGTTCCAAATCAGTGATTTCCTTAAATCTGTCCCATTCCCTTTGAATGACTTTTTTGAGAATACCTGAATCACCAGTGTAATCCATAACATAAGCTTTGGAAAAATTATTGTTAATGGCACCAGTATCTGTGGGTCCTGGTTGAACAGGAATAGTAATGTTAACAGGTTCATCCTGTCCTAAAATAGGGGAAAATTTTGTTTTTCTACCTTCCAATACCACTTTGTAAACCTCTTCACACAAGTAAGGTGGATACCCTCTTTGTTTGAACATCTCCAAAATGTATTTACCATCTTCAAAAAATTTGATGTCCTCTGACGTCATCCTACTTGACCTGATCAATTGACCCTTTAAAATATTTCTCTTTTGTCCAAAGGGGTGACCACTAGAAAAATGAAGATAGGAATTGGAAAAGGTAGGTTTCCTATATATCTTGGAAATAAAATGATCTTCTCCCTTTCTTAACAAGACATCTAAATAAATGCATTCATCATAATTGATGCTGTGGGTGAAATCCAAAAAGGTAGTACTATTTTTTATGTAATCCAGAAATTCATAAAATTTTTCAACTGTGTCAGTCCAAAAAATAACAATGTCATCAAGAAACCGTTTATAAAGAACCCAACAATTGTTAAATTCACAATGGTTAATAAATTGGATCTCCCACCATGTGATGACAATATTGGCATAGGTCGGTGAACATTTTGCCCCCATAGCTACCCCCTTTTCCTGCCTAAAAAATTCTCCTTGAAAGAACATGAAATTGTTCTTGAGGACTGTTTCCATTAAAACAAGACAGGTTCTAAATACATCACCAGAAAGACCCCCATACTGTACCATACTATCTTCTAGCCACAATAACCCTATGTCATGGGGAATAGAGCCAAAAAGGTCCACAATGTCTAAGGTAATGAAAATAATGTCCTTTGAAAATAGGTTGGTCTTAACTTGTCTTAAAAAGTCCCAGGAGTCTCTAAGAACTGTAGTGCCTTGGTTGGATAACTTTTTTAATTTTACATCCACATATCTGGCTAAGGGTGTTGTGATGGAGCCCTCAGAGGAAACTATAAGCCTCAAAGGGGGGTCATTGTAATCTTTGAACTTTCGGGATCCCAAATACAGAGGGAACCCTAGGATTCTGTGTATGTAGATAGTTGTAAGTATCTAAGTCAATGGTGCCTTCCAAAAGTAAATCATTGAGTATTATATTAATTTTTGATTTAGAAATATTTATTTCATTAATGGAAGCTTTAGAGTAGTGAAGAGTATTCTCTAAGCTTTCCTTCATTTTAGATTCATATTGTATTGCATCCATTAGAACAGCACCACCCTCTTGTCGGGTTGCATTATTCTAATTGCTTTGTTTCCCTTGAGAAATTCCAAAAGATCAAGTTCTTTTTTAGATAAGTTAGAAGTAACATAATGGGAGCTAACCGTGTTCCTAATTGCTTTGTCTATGAGTCGTTCAAAATTCCTCAATTATGGATGGAGTGGTGGATTGAAAACACTCTTTTTCTTTAATTGGACATCAGTGGTAACTTTGGGAGTTATGTCGGAATGATAGTGGTTACCTCCAAACATAAGCCCCAAATTTTGTTTTCTTAAAAATAATTTTAAATCCACAATAGCCCTAGAAATGTTGGTCTTTCTCAAAGGAATAAATTTAAAACCTTTAACAAATAGATCAAAAAATTCAGTAGAAATATCCAATCCACTGTAGTTGAAAATCTTGTATTGTTGGAATTCAAAAATTTTCCCATTTTGTAGTATGGAATTGGATTTAGTAGAATATCCATCCACATTTACCTCCTGTAATTGTTCTTGGGTGGGTAATAATTGTAATACACTGGAGTACGGTTTCGTAACCTGTCTGACCTGCGGGGGGGGGGTACAAAATCTAAAGGGATTTCTTCCTGATTTTCTTCTATGCCACTGTGATTGGAATTCATATCAACATTAGTATCCAAATGATTGTGGTTACCACCCAATTCACCCCTATATGAATTGAATGGCCTTGGTTTGGGGTAAGCATTCCCTAACCTGTAGGCTTTGAGGTCCCTCTCCATTTTGGAGGCCTTCCTTTGCATATTCTTTATACATTCTTTTTCTATACTTGAAAAAATATTATTATATAAAGACCTCTCAGCTTGGACATTGTATAATATATCACCAGTAATTTTAGAATTGACATTATTAATCTTGTTCACAAGATGTTCCCTAACTCTATCATTCTCCACTATTATCGCTTTGGCTATTTGGATGCCACAATTGTCAAAGATATGTATTAATTCTTTGTGAAATTCTGAATTTTCTTCTACCCTATTTGGGTACTTGCAAACACGCAAGCCCTTGGGAACAATATTTTTATTAATACATTCCTGTAAATATGTGGAATCACAGCCTAATCTCTCATATTTGTCAATATAAAAATATAATATATCAAGATTCTCCTTGTAAGTATTAATATGTGTAGGTACATCATTTAAATCACCATTGAACGAATGCATTTGAAATTTTTTGTCAAGTAACCCTTTCAAATCAAAGGGTGAATCAACATGTAAAAAGTCACCTTGTTTGCGTGGTAAACGCAATTCGCGATGCTCTCTTTGTTCTTTTGCTGGAAAAAATTGTCCATTGGAACTGGCAAAAGGTTCTGAAACCCCAGACCGTAGGAGCCGAGGGAATTCATCGAAATCATGAATGTTAGGTATCTCCGACCTAACCGCTCCTTCCGCATTCGAATTATTGTCTAAACCAGGAAGTGGTTGAACTGTAGGTACACAATAGGAAACCGCAGTGGCGGTTTGCTTGGGCTGACTCAGAGCATTAGAACGTTCGTTAGCTAAAGTTACTATTGATGTGCAAACAGGAGTCAAAAGTTCTATGAGTTGGGAAAGTTGCCCGATGACTTTCCGTAATTCCCCTTTCTCTGAAAGGGTAGATTCGTTGCTGTTCTCTGCCCCTGGAGCCTCCGCCATCGAAACGTTACTGCAAAACACCTCAGATGATGGTATGAGTGAAACAAACAAAACCAAAACCAGAGAATTCACTCGTGGAGCCCAAATAAGGGTATGAGCGCAGCAATGAACAATCCAATAGTTATAGCTGTTGTAGTTGTAACTGTATATCCCTTAGATAGTAGGATGAACAACAGGAATCCACAAGAATAAAATCCAAACAGTTTAATAACGCTTTTCTCCAAGTACGTTTTCGAGTATCTTCATCAGATAACACACACAATAAACTGAAAAGATACCCTGCTTTTATACATACTCAGTTAATTACTTAATTGAATAATAATTTAATTGATTGGTATATGTATAAATAAAACTCTTAAAAAACCTTTACAAATATTTTGAACACAATTGATATATATAAAAATTCATACACTTGACTTGTATAATATGGAACTACAAATTTCATATAAACTTAATATTGAAGATCAATATAAAATTCATGTTTAATAAATAAACCTTAAAAATAAACTTTAAAAAGAAATTAAATCACAATGAATAAAAAAGTCTAAGAATGGGTTAGCTCCCATTATGTTACTTCTAACTTATCTAAAAAAGAACTTGATCTTTTGGAATTTCTCAAGGGAAACAAAGCAATTAGAATAATGCAACCCGACAAGGGGGGTGGTGCTGTTCTAATGGATGCAATACAATATGAATCTAAAATGAAGGAAAGCTTAGAGAATACTCTTCACTACTCTAAAGCTTCCATTAATGAAATAAATATTTCTAAATCAAAAATTAATATAATACTCAATGATTTACTTTTGGAAGGCACCATTGACTTAGATACTTACAACTATCTACATACACAGAATCCTAGGGTTCCCTCTGTATTTGGGATCCCGAAAGTTCACAAAGATTACAATGACCCCCCTTTGAGGCTTATAGTTTCCTCTGAGGGCTCCATCACAACACCCTTAGCCAGATATTTGGATGTAAAATTAAAAAAGTTATCCAACCAAGGCACTACAGTTCTTAGAGACTCCTGGGACTTTTTAAGACAAGTTAAGACCAACCTATTTTCAAAGGACATTATTTTCATTACCTTAGACATTGTGGACCTTTTTGGCTCTATTCCCCATGACATAGGGTTATTGTGGCTAGAAGATAGTATGGTACAGTATGGGGTCTTTCTGGTGATGTATTTAGAACCTGTCTTGTTTTAATGGAAACAGTCCTCAAGAACAATTTCATGTTCTTTCAAGGAGAATTTTTTAGGCAGGAAAAGGGGGTAGCTATGGGGGCAAAATGTTCACCGACCTATGCCAATATTGTCCTCACATGGTGGGAGATCCAATTTATTAACCATTGTGAATTTAACAATTGTTGGGTTCTTTATAAACGGTTTCTTGACGACATTGTTATTTTTTGGACTGACACAGTTGAAAGATTTTATGAATTTTTGGATTACATAAAAAATAGTACTACCTTTTTGGATTTCACCCACAGCATCAATTATGATGAATGCATTTATTTAGATGCCTTGTTAAGAAAGGGAGAAGATCATTTTATTTCCAAGATATATAGGAAACCTACCTTTTCCAATTCCTATCTTCATTTTTCTAGTGGTCACCCCTTTGGACAAAAGAGAAATATTTTAAAGGGTCAATTGATCAGGTCAAGTAGGATGACGCCAGAGGACGTCGAATTTTTTGAAGATGGTAAATACATTTTGGAGATGTTCAAACAAAGAGGGTATCCACCTTACTTGTGTGAAGAGGTTTACAAAGTGGTATTGGAAGGTAGAAAAACAAAATTTTCCCCTATTTTAGGACAGGATGAACCTGTTAACATTACTATTCCTGTTCAAGCAGGACCCACAGATACTGGTGCCATTAACAATAATTTTTCCAAAGCTTATGTTATGGATTACACTGGTGATTCAGGTATTCTCAAAAAAGTCATTCAAAGGGAATGGGACAGATTTAAGGAAATCACTGATTTGGAACAGATTAGGAAGCAGCCATTACAATTCATATATCGGAGAGATACTAACCTTAAGAATTTTTTTGAATTTGGTGGTCAATTTAGAGGGGACATTTTTACTCATAGAAAAGGTACATTCAAGTGTGGTACATGTTCCCAATGTCAATATATAAAAACAGGTTCCACCCTTACAATTCCAGACAGAAATAAAACCATCACAAGTTCTGGATTTGCAAATTGTAATACCCAGGGTGTAGTATACATCGCCACATGCCACTCCTGTTCTTCCTTTTACGTAGGGAAAACAGAAAGGAAATTAAGGTCCAGAATATATGAACATTATTATGAAATGAAAAAGGGAAATATTAATAATGCTTTGTTTAGGCATTCTCAAACATGTACAAATCCTATTTTTTTGTACTGGAGATAGTACCGAAAGAAATCAGGGGTGGCATGTGGGAGACCAAACTGGAATATAGGGAATTGTACTGGCAAATAATCCTTGATGCCACTAGGGAACCAGGACTTAATGATATGGTTTCCATTGTTCCAGTTCTAAAATTAAGGGCTGCCAAGTTGTGATTTTCTGGTTGCCCACCAGATGGTGCTATTATACCATTCTTAGACTTTTTTATTCATTGTGATTTAATTTCTTTTTAAAGTTTATTTTTAAGGTTTATTTATTAAACATGAATTTTATATTGATCTTCAATATTAAGTTTTTATGAAATTTGTAGTTCCATATTATACAAGTCAAGTGTATGAATTTTTATATATATCAATTGTGTTCAAAATATTTGTAAAGGTTTTTTAAGAGTTTTATTTATACATATACCAATCAATTAAATTATTATTCAATTAAGTAATTAACTGAGTATGTATAAAAGCAGGGTATCTTTTCAGTTTATTGTGTGTGTTATCTGATGAAGATACTCGAAAACGTACATGGAGAAAAGCGTTATTAAACTGTTTGGATTTTATTCTTGTGGATTCCTGTTGTTCATCCTACTATCTAAGGGATATACAGTTACAACTACAACAACTATAACTATTGGATTGTTCCTTGCTGCGCTCATACCCTTATTTGGGCTCCACGAGTGAATTCTCTGGTTTTGTTTTGTTTTTTTTTTATTTTCTTCTGATTTTTTGTTAAGTTTTACTGCTTTGCCGCCTATTTTTTGGCATTTTCCGGCTTGCTAAAGTTTATATCTGTAACAGTAACAGTACTTGGAACACATCTAGAGCCTGTTTACTGCATTTCCTGTGTTGCACTTAATTTAAAATAATTTTTTCTCTAAAAACTGCATTTTACCTGATTTTGGCCTAGTACTCAAGTGTGGGGTCATTTATTGCACTGTTGTGATTATTTTGCTGCTTGTGTATCTCTGCTACCTTTAAACTACAAAAAAAAACAAAAAAATCTTGCTTTTTTCCCACTTTCTGAAAGTTAAGAAAGTTCAGTTACAGATTTGCTGTTCTGAACTGTTTGGAAGTTTCTAGAAGGCCAGTGCTTGCTTGGGCTAAAGGGAAGTCTCTGTGTTCACCAGTGGGAATGGTTAACACTGAACAGCCTGCCTGTCCCTGGAGGAGTGGTTACTGCCTAGAAGCTGTAGTTTTATTGGCCATTTTGGGTCATTTCTAAACTCCTTGATCTCTCTCTCTTAAAACCCTACAACTCTCTTTTTGTGTGGATTTGCGCACTGAGCAGCGTCGGGCAGCGCCGCCTAAACAGGTTTAAACTATTCCAGGCTCCACAAAGTCTGCTCTTCACTTTTTCCCTTAGAACTGTTCAAACTCTCAAAATAATCACTCTATTCTCTTTCTAAAGCCCTGCACTTGCTCAGCTCTTATAAGGAAACACTAACTAACAAAAGCACTACACCCTCCTTGACTTCTCATAAGTATTAGGCTCCCTATTGGTCCTTCCTGATCAAGTGAAAAATCAGTTCCCTTCCCTAATCTGATCAGTAAAAAAAAACAGTTCCCTATACTAATCTGGTATGTCCAAGGGTCAGTTTCAAGGTTACTCTCCAGTCCAGCTGGTGAATTTTGAGGCAATGTTACAATTGCCTTATGTACACAGACAACCCTCTCCTCCTTCCAAGAAACTCTAATACATGTGAGAGATGCAGTTACACAGCCAAACTGGAGGCAGAGCTCTCTCAACCCAAGACTGGCACAGTCAGTCAGGAGGAAAAGGTATCCACCCACACCACAAATCCAGTCTCACACAGACCTATTGCATCTGCATACCCAACACATAAACACACAAAAACATACTCGGAGGCTCTAAATAAAAATCTGCTTAAATAGCAAAGACCTCCTAAGCAGATATCGAAGCAACAGCCACCCCTCAACAATACCCACGAATCACATATCTCACAAAATCAGTGTGCCTCACAGTCACCGCCCTTAAGGCCAAACAACACACCAAATACGCTTGTTATAGGGGACTCTATTGTCCAACACACTGACGTCCCACTCACCAGACTGAACAAGGAGAAGGTCACTGTAAGCTGCCTGTCGGGTGCCAGGATCCGCCACATAACACAAGCACTCAGGTCACACCAAAGCAAGTACAAGTATGACTCTGTCATTGTCCATGCTGGTGTGAATGACCTGAAATGTACCTCCCTGGACTACATGAAAAGAGACATAGAGAAGCTCTCTGACCATGTAGCCCAGGCTGGTATGACCCTGACCTTGAGTAGCATCTTGCACTCACCAAGAATGATGCCACAGTATAAAGACAAAATGATCAGTTTCAACAATTGGCTAAAGTATTGGTGTCATTCAAAGGGATCCAGTGTCTGTCAGCCTGGGATGACATGCTCAACAACCACGTTGCTTTGCTAGGGACAGCTTGCACCTGTCACCCTTAGGCTTTCGTATACTGGCCAAGGCTCTTGCCACCCCCATAGTGCCTTTTTTAGGCAAGGCTCAAAGGACAAACCCACCTCCATAGACAACCCAAGGATAAAAAAACTAAAGGTAATGCTGCTCAATGCCAGAAGTCTAAACCTCAAGATGCACGCACTCGAGGCTCTCCTCAGTATGGAGAAAATCAATGTCTGTGCAGTAACAGAAACCTAGTTTCAAGGCTCCTGAGAGCACCCCAGCACTACCAGGTTATAACTCATACCATGCGTTTCGGCCCCAAAACTCGGACTCAAGCACAAAAGGAGGGGGAGTATCTATATTCATCAAAAATACCTACACCTCCAGGTTAGTGGCACTGCACAAAGCATCGGAAACCATCCATGTGCAACTAACAGCGGGTAAAACTGCCTTTCAGTTTGTAGCCTGCTACAGAACACCCTCCCTATTACAGGAAACCCACTTGGCATTCCTGAGAACACTGGAGAATATGAAGGTCTCTCCAAACACTATGTTACTAGGTGACTTCAACTACCCAAGCATTGACTGGGAAAACTACTCAAGCCCAAACACCCTCGCCCAACGGTTCCTTGTAACCTCCCTGACATCACAGATGCACAGGTGAAAGCTGCCCTCTCCAAAGCAAAAAACACAGCATCTATGGGTCTGGACGGTGTCCCAGGTTGTGTCTTACACGAGCTCCAAGAAGAACTGAACCCTCACATTAAGTCACTGTTCAAACTTACCCTTACTACAGGATATGTACCCAAAGAATGGCGTACAGCTACAGTGGTCCCACTCCACAAAGGTGGTGCCACAATGGACCCCGGAAACTATCGCCCCATAAGCCTGACTAGTCTGGTCTGTAAAGCTATGGAGCGTATTATCATGGAACTCATAAACAAAGACATTGGGAGCCTCCAGACACTGGACCCTACCCAATTCGGCTTTGTTAAGGGCAGATCTTGCCTCTTAAACCTAGTTGATTTCTTTGAAACAGTTTCCAAAGCCATAGATGATGGCAAGGTAGTCCACACAGCCTACCTGGACCTCGCAAAAGCCTTCGACACAATACCCCACTCGGGCATCATAAATAAGCTTACCAGCTTAAATATCAACCCCTATATCACAAGATGGGTTGCAAACTGGCTCAGAGATAGAACCCACATGGTCAGAATCGCAGGGGCCATGTCCTAATCCAAACCAGTTACAAGTGGCGTCCCACAGGGCTCAGTTCTGGGACCTCTCTTGTTCGGTATATACTTCTCTGAGGTTCAGGCTAACACGGGGGCATTATGACTGACAAAGTTCGCAGATGACTGCAAACTGGGGGCTATAATCGAATCTCCAGCTGACACAAGCATCCTCCAAAAGGGTCTCACAGAGACGGATGCTTGGTGCCAGAGCCACGGCCTCAAGCTAAATGCTAAAAAGTGCATAGTCATCCCCTTTGGGAAAAACAAGGTGCTCACAAATTACCACATAGGTGGTAATCCATTAAATATGGGAGAAGTAATTAGAGATTTGGGGACCAACGTAGATAGTAATCTCTCCTTTGATAATCACGTTGCCAAAGTGGTTAGAAAGACCTTCTATATAGCCCACCTTATCACGAAAGGGTTCGCATCTAGATCAAGAGAGGTCATTGTGCCCCTCTACTCGTCACTCATCAGGCCCATAATTGAATACAATGCCCCTTTTGGGATGTACCTTACCCGACACCTGCAGCAACTGGAGAGACCCCAAAAGTATTTCACCAAGAGGATCATGGGCTACAAACAGATGTCCTATGCAGCTCGACTAAAGAAACTCCAGCTCTACTCAGTTGCTTACCGCCTACTCAGAGGCGATCTATGCCTGACATACAAAGCCATGTCAAACCCAGAATTAATGGACATGCTCCACCTCAAAAAATCCAAGTCCCTTAGAGCTACACGCTCCAGGGACATAAACCTCAGCACAAAAATAAATAGGACATGCTGGAGGGACAGATTCATTTCCCAGAGGCTCCCCTCACTCTGGAATAGAATCCCAGTTCATGTTAGACATAGTCCCCCGCTGACCCTCTTCAAGCAAAATCTGGACACGTGGATGGGAAATCGCAAATTCACCCCTGGGATCTCTTCTGTGTCCCTGCTAGACAGAGGCACAGTAAACTAATCTTAAAAGGGTACCTTCTGTGACCTACTTTACAGAGGCATAGTAGGCTAATCTAATAGGGAGGCAGAAGCCAAATACACTCTGGCTAGGCTTATAAATGCCCTAGGGCAGATAGCCTAGTATCTACCTATGAACCTATGAATCACGAAACAAAATCTTTCTCACAGCAGCACTATTAATACCACACATGAGCATGTCTTTTATTAACTCATATTTTAATTCACCAAACTGACACATTTTGGTTTTGTTTCTCAGGTTAGTTATATAAGCTGCAAAGGTTTTCCCTGGTTTCTGATCTCTCATGTAAATCAAATGCCTCTCTAATGTAATATTTGTCTGGGGGTTACACGTTTCTCTGAATTTATGCTTCAAACACTCGGGGTCTTCCCTTGATTCATCCTGCACAACAATATGACGATTTTCACCTTCTCCGCCATATACTGCGGGTGCATACACAAATGAGCACTCTCCTTCCCTCTGACCCAGCTAGGTTTAGCAAAATGAATGCCCTGGTGCGTGCATCTTTATTTGAATAAGCTGCTTGTATAAAACTATCATATTCTTGCTCAAATATTCTCCAATTCTCTGCAATATTTTGATCAAATACAAGTGGTATGGGCTTTCAAAATCCATCTGCCTTATTAACACATACCAGTGAAGGGCTTTGCAAATAAGCATGAACACATACACATATGCCAGAAATTTATGCCAGTATTTGTAACTTTGCTCAATAGCACAACAAGCCTCTGTATAACTGAACTTTGCAAATAAGTCTCTTGGGCACTGTAATACTCTTGAAATCACTGTACTGCAAGAAATCATCTCTTATCAGTGGAAGAAACATTTCAAATAACCACACAATGCAAATGAACTGGGCAAGAGAAGCTCACAGTCAATAACATTTCAAAGTAATTGCACTTTGCGAATAAACTGTACACAGTAGACTGAAATTTCCCCAAAATGGCGGTACCTTGCTAGGCTGTTCTTAACATTGCAAGAAATACTCTGTAATGATGGCACTTTGCGAATAGACACACCCAGCACAAGAAATTTTTCAAAATGGCTATACTTTGACTATACTTCACAAAATAGTTGTACTTTACACACACATAAACCCTTCAGAATACACGCACAGTAATAAGCACACACTGTAGGCACTTTTATACACTTTGAGATACTTCGAATAACTCTAGATTTGCCCTTGATACAATACGAAGTCATAGTTATGCCAAAACACAGCACTTTGCCAAACAACATGCAGTCACCTTACTTTATTTACACTTTATGTGCCCTTTTTGTCCATATTATATTTGTTTTGCTTGTTTATTCTCTTTATATGGCCATTGTACTTTTCTTGTGCTCATTTTACTCTAAACATGCCCGTTGTGCTTTGCTCCGTTTTATCGTTTTTATAAAAATAAGCAGTTTGTGTGAATTCTCATTACCTTTGATTCTTTTCTGGCTTTTTTCATGCTTGTTTCTCTCAGTTTACTTTCTCTATCATCTCTGCACCTCATGGCTCCGAAAAATCATTCTCTGGAATCCCAGTTCTGATATTATGTCGTGGGTTCAGTTCAAGCAGCTTTATTATATACAAACACATTGTGATAGAAGTTTACTGACTTGAACCGAAGTAACTTATATACAAATTAACTACTGTAATCATACATGCTCACTCTCTGGTTGCACTCTCAAAATAGCACTGGAAATAGCACATACCCATTATTTACATGTGCATGTTCAGTCCTTGATATGCTTCTTAAAGATACAGCACATACACTCTGATCTACAAATGCCATGGTCAAAAAAAACAAGTAAAATCACAAACAGCTAGGCATCCCCCATATCTGTACTCTGGTGGAGGTACAAACAGTATGGCACTTTCTGACAAACTTTTCCAATATCCTGCTGATACTTTGGTCCCATTACATCTTTTAAAATGCAAGCAGCCTCTGTTGGTCCACAGGTCATTTTTTGTACCACCTTCGGATCCATGCAGTACCTCTTCATGTACTTCAGGAAATGATCCCCAGTCATGAATGGCAAGTTGTGTTCAGCAAGTAGGCTCATAAAGGCTACTTCAGCCTCCAACACTTTAGCATTGGTTTGCTGAGTGGCAAACATTTCTGTCACCTTCCTCCCAGTTGAATGTTTGGTGCTCATCATGTGCTTCTCAGTGGCCATATGCCGCTGCGGATCATTCCTCCCTCCATGTCCGACAGTATCAGTAGCACACGTCTTGCAAAATGCATAGCCTGGACCATGCCTGCTTTCCATTACCCAGTCAAAGGTGACCTTCCAGCTGCTTTAGAATGTGGTCATTTGCTTCTTCTTTTTCAGAGGCAGCATCTTCAGAGAAGAAAAGGGGGGGTGTAATTAGAAGGTTTCAAGGTAATTCACAGGTGTACTGTGACACTACACTTTTACTTACTGTAAATGAAGCTTGTATGATGCCAAACAGTAGTCAAATATTTTTTCTTACCCTTCTGAGTTGTTGCACTATAACAGTTTAAAAAGTTTTGCATTGTACCCCCTTCCATTGTGGCTTGTACTATGCTGTTCTGTGATTCAGCTATGACTTTGCTTCTGAAGAAAATTAATGATTCAGATGAAAGATGAGAATGCAATCCAGAAACCTCTTTAAATGTGTGTAACTCAGTAAGATTGAGTAGTACACAGCACTGTGCATCCAGGAAAATCATTATTATTCAGAATAACTCATAATGCATCCAAGAAAAACCTCATTATTGCAAATATTTCATAACATATCCAGGAAAATCTCATTACTGCAAATGACCCTATGCATCCAAATAAAAGCTCATTACTGCAAGTAATTCATAATGCACCCAAGGTAATTGTTGCAAAGGATTCATAACATGTCTAAGAAAAATGCTTATTGCAAATGATTCATAACAGACCCAAGAGAAAGCTCATTATTGCAAGTGATTCATAACAGACCCAATAGAACGCTCATTATTGTAAATGATTCATAACAGACCAAAGAGAAAGCTCAGTATTTCAAATGATTCATAAGCACACAGGACGTGCATATAAGGAACACGTTGCAAAACTGGCAAATCATGGATACAATTCTACACAGCATTACTTCAACTTAGTTTTTATTGCCAGAAAGCATGGCCCTCCTGTGAATCAACTCGGAACCTATATTCCTGTGCCAGTTTCCCCAAAATCTGGGTCCATACCTCTCAACTGTCCAGAGTTTCGCAGAATATCCAAATGTTTACCCCATATTTTGGTCTTTTCCTCTTAAAAGTTGTGGTTTTCTGGATTTTTTTGGCAAATCAGTGAGGACAGAATTCACTAAATAATGACAACCATTTGAGTTTCATGCGTCATATCCTTCAGAAAATGCATGGTAACACAATACCTTTTATTCTAGCAACTTTATAATTGTATAAGAGCAATATTTAAAGTTTGTCCTTATTTCTGGGACTTTGTCCCCTCCCACTATTTTTGGCTTTGACCAGAATTTTTCCATATGAAAGAACTTTTAGGAGCAATAAATAGCCTTGACTGAGAAGTCACAGGAGTTTAACGTTTGTTAATAGTACATGGTGATCAACAATTTCAAATCTTATTTTGTTTGCTTTATCCAGTTGCTGGCCACGACCCCACTGTCAGCGGAGTTTAAAGATATAGAGACAGTAACCAGAGGTTGATCACCAAGAGCTTTTTAACAAGTCCATCATGACAGCAGTAATCATTTCTTTACTAAAACTGCTAGATACGATGCAATATTCTTTCTGCAATGAGGTAAGCATGCCACCTGAAAAACTTCTACTCAGAAAGGGGATGATTCATCACTGTGAATCATTATAATTCAATATATTGTTATCCTTAAAATAAAAATAATCACATTTTCTGACAACCACAACCACCACAGAAAACTTGACTAAGCAGACATAGTTAAAAATAAAACAAAACATTTGAAAAGTAAAGAAAAATAAAACATCAAAAGACTAAATCCAGAATAAAACTCAAAACACTAAAATGCAGAGGAGGAGGGAAACAAAACAGCTCACTTCTGTGATATCACTTCCAGAAGGAAGACGTGGATTCTCTTGTGGTCCTGCAATGTCTGTAACCCATGAAGTACAGCAATCTAAAAATGAACTCTGTGAGATACACAGCAGTCATCTTATTACTGTCCAGAACATTCTCTGTGCATAGGTCATTAATTATTAAATTAGAGTATTGTTAACTGCACTTGTTCTATGTGTTGCAGGCACACTGACAGCAGACAGTCCTTACTTTCCACACATCCTTATAAGCATACTGAAAGCACTCAGACTTGACTTGCTACACAGACATAAAAAGGCTCAACTCTTACAACATATTATGAGAAGCTTAGAAATAGCACACTTGAACTGCTTTGCTTCAAATAGCAACATTTCAAAGATCCTTAAGTAAATCCCTTAATCGCTGAGTGGGTAATGCCTCATGCTGCAAGAAGGACATAATTCTAGGCCAGTTAAGAAGGAAACAGATGAATAAATAACAAGCACACTCACATAAACACAAATCATGAAAGCAGAAAAAGCAGAATAATGTGCACTGGAGCTTATTATCAGGCTAGCGGAGAAACTTATGTCTCTTCTTGGTCCCAGCAGCTTCATGCCAGCCTCCTTTCCGCTCTTCCTGCTCTCAGATACTATAAACCCACAATATACTTTACATTGTGGTCAAACTAAAGCCGCAGTTCTAAATTTTACCACATACAATCTCTGCAGACTGAGTATTTAGTGGACACACCTCTTTTTATCAAACACAATAGTCGTTTATGTTTCTTCTGGGTCAAAGTCCTGTAAGTTTCCTGCCGTGACTATGAGACGAGGAATTAAAGTAGCATTCACTTTTCTACATTGATATAAATGCATTTGATTAAAATCAGGAGAAAATTTGTTTTCAGCTTTTTATTTTCTGGTCTTTAACATTCTAAACTGTATTTGCATTAATTTCCCTTTTGCCTTAAACAACAAAAACAAAACAAAAAAAAATGTTTAAACATTTAAACAAAATGTACTGACTGTATTAAATATACATAAATAATTAGCTAAGTTTTCTTAATTAGTGTTAAGCACTTCTGAATCGTGATCACTTGAGTGGTGAATCTTACATAGCGCACAGCAAATACAGATCAGTAACACCAACTGTATGCATTCATTTCTAACTCGGACTGCTGCCACATTACTGGCACAACATATAAAATGTTTAAAGACTGTTTTGGAAAGCAAGGCTGCACTACAAATTACATTTCTGCAGTGTTACAGTCAGGAGATCACACAGAATACTGATTAGTTAAGTGCTCTTGACCCTACCTCCAAAGTCCGGATCTGCTGAATGAGGTTGTTGGACGCTACATTTATACTGAGTTATAGAAAAGACTTAAGTAATGGTAAACTTAATCCCCCCTTGCCTTGCACATAAACCTGCATTTCAGTTTTTTAGAGCAGTTTATTTACCTGTAAGTAGCGAAAATAAAATAAAATCCTCAATCACACAGTACTCACGGACCACTAAATACTTCAGACCTCCTGGGAACAATTAATTCCACACCTTGCATGAACACGAACAACGACAAGCTGCTAGAGCTATAAATTCCCCCTATCAAGGTTGGATTAGCAAATCCAGACCATGGCCACAACTCACTCAGTCCAGATGCTAACTCTCCCTCAATCGAAGATGATTATTTCACTCGACTGCACATCCAATGATCTTCACTCCAGTGTAGCTCCACAGATTGTTAGCCTTCTGCCATGTCGATGCTGCCTTAATATGTGGACTGAGCAGACCTAATTGAGGACTTCATCCATACCAGGCCCACCACAGCTGCTTCTGCATAATACAGGAAATGAAGCAAGCTAGCTGCATGCAAAACAGGTGCAGTAAAGCAATGCTCCGGTTGGCTCAGACGTCTACAGCCAGAACAGAGCATGCTGTACTGTAGATATTGGGTGTACTTGCACCCAAATCAGGCACTCAGGAAAGCAATCTTATTTAAGCTTAAAAACGGGTGCTCCCGGTTAATTTGGGATGATTGAGAGCTATGAGGGCAACAGAAATTTATATACACTAGATGTCCTTAGGCAACTCGGACACTTTGTTGACAGGATTGAAACTTTTTTTTCCTCCTCTGGAGATAAAAGTCAGTAAATGTTTAAAGAGGTAGTTTATAATCCTGTCCCATGCTATTGCTTGTCATTATTTTCACCTTATTTAGTCATTTCCAGGCAAAGGCTGAAGCTTACTCTTCCAGAGTTTTTGGCTACGTTTCTGAATTATTTGAAAAGGATAGTCTATACATTTTTACAAGCAATAATTTAGTGTTTTACTGATATGTTTTTCGTGTACTTCAACTTAGATTTTTTTTCTATAGGCCCAATTTAGGCTTCCTAGGACTGTTTTCAGGTGCTCCTTAATTCTAATCCATCTGCCTCCTCCTTTGTTTTCTAAGCTCTGGTATTTGTCCCATATAGCATAAGGCTACTGCAGCAGTGCTCTAATGATGAGCATATAGAGGATTATGATAGCATTATTATGTATTTGAGACTTGAATGCCAAGAATTCAGGGTTATGATCTGAGACCTGATCAAAATTCTTTGTATTCCATAGAGCTTTATCTTCTCCATGTACTACCAGTTACAGAAAAAAAAACAAACATGCAAAGTGTTCTATTGGGTTTCAATAGCGCAGTTAGGGATCACTATCAAATGGGTAGAGACATCAGGGAAAATATTTTGAAAGAAAATCAAGGGCATATTGTAAGACTAGACAGCAGGCAGAAAAGAAGCTGTTTGACTTCTGCCGCTGTGGTTTGCTGGCTGTCACTGTCATTTGTTAGAATAAGACCCAGTCTTAGCAGTATTTAGGGGGTAGATGCTTAACAGTTGCTAAGATTGGGACAGCCCAGTACTGAAGTGCTTAAAGGCGAACCACACCCACACACCCAAAAAACATGTTTATTTCATCAAGGTTTGGTGTTTCCTACATTTTAACACCACTCTGAAACTATTAAAATGTTTTTAAATATTTTTATACATAATATCTGAGTCTGACTTCATGGCGTCTAGCATCGTGAAGTGATCCTGATATCTCTAGGTATCCCACAATGCAGTGCTTGTCTGTAAAAAATTTTACATCACGCAGGCCTCTTTTTTCCTAAAGCTGCTGTCACTGCATTGATTTTACATGCGTACACTGCTGTCATTCAGTCAATTTTAAGTAACATTTCATGCCTTTCAATGACTACTTAAAACACAAACAGTGCAAATGCCATAGAACAGACTTTCAAAGTGTTTTTTACTGCTGCTTCTTTTTAAAATCGCTAAACTGCAGTCTTTTGTGAAGCCTGAATTGTACTACTTTGACTCATCTTCCATCCCCCTTCACACCTAACTTCCCTAGCTGTCAAAGTGCTAAGGGTAATTTGAGCTGTTACCTGCTGTGATTGACAGTGCACAGCAGACTTGACTCATGTACTGTTTCCTTGTTTTAGCCTTCACTTTCTGTATGGGTAGGGGAAGGACCAGGGAGCTGTGACATCAGAGCATGGGTGGGTTTTAAGGACGGTCACGATGATGTCTGTTTGGGGAGGGAATTGGCCAGAAAACAACCTGTATTCATTAGCGTTGATGACATCAGTGAATTGGAGACTGGAGCAAGCTTTTCTAGGGTAGAATAAAAGTTTTTTGAAAGTGAAACCACCACAGTACAGTAAGGTACAGTTCTAGTGGAGACAAACAGTCAATTTAAAATATTTTAAATGCTGTATTGTTGTTTGTTCATAGCAGGGACTGTAAATAGGGAGAAAAGGGACAGAGAAGTTGAGCATTTAATAATAGAATCCTGTTGTTGTCCTTTAACTGGTTTGATTTTTTTCTGATATTGAAGCATAAATCTGATATTGTTAATCCTCGTTCATTCCTTACGCATGGGTATCGGTTCCGAGCTCAGAACCAAGCCAGCCATTTTCCAAGCTTGCGTCAGCTTCAAACTCTCGAGCTAAACTCTTACCCACAATCCCCCTCTCCCTGTTACCTCAGATTTTGTTTGCCGCGTTGCCATCCGGTCATGTCAAGCTACTTCTCTTGAGCTAAGTACAGTCATTTGTTGTTTAATTGCTTTACAAATTACTTTTCTGTCAGAAAATGTGATATTTTATTGTCTCTTACCGTATCACATCTAGCGTTCATAATTTCCTCGGGTTTTTCTGTTTTTTCCTTACTACTGTTACCGTGAGGTATTCTCTCTTTACCATCGTTGGTAATCTTTTTCCCTTTTCTCTCTCATACCTTCGGGTACTCTCTTGTACCATTGTTGGTACTTTTCTATTAATTAATGCTGTCATGGCAGATAAAAAAGTTAGGCCGGGGTTTAAGCGGTGTTCTGATCGTGGACACAAACTGCCTACTTCTGATGCACACTCTTTGTGTGTTTATTGTTTGGGAACTTCCCGTTTATCTGTTGAGCCACCCTGTACTATTTGTGAGAACTTTTCTAATAGAACTTTGTTGAAAAGAAAAAAACAAGCTGATACTGAAGGGACTTCTAAAATCTCCCTTTTCAGAGGCTATTTCTGGGTCGGCGGTCTCAACCCCTCCTAAAGCCCATAAGAAAATGGATGTTTATACTACGGCTAAATCCTTGCCTTCGTCCTCGGCTGGGGACTCTCACCAACCAAAACCTAAAAAGGCTAAATTTTCGGCTCCGGAGTTTTCTCCGTCAGCCCCAGTGCTTTCGGTGCCTAGACCTTCAGCACCGAGGCCTTTGGCTCCATTAGTGGTTTTGGCTCCGTCCTCTCCTGCAGCCTTCTATATATCGGCACCAAGAGGCTCCTCAGTTCAGACCATTACCACTGTATCGGCAACGACCATTCAGTTGGCAGCAGACCTTTACCACATCGGCTCTGAGATCTTCCTCGGAACCGAGGCCTTTATTGTTGACTCCAGTTTAGTCGGTTCCAGCTTCGGCACCGACAACTACTTCGGCACCGATCCCTGTATCGGTGCAGACCTAAGTACAGTCATTTGTTGTTTAATTGCTTTACAAATTACTTTTCTGTCAGAAAATGTGATATTTTATTGTCTCTTACCGTATCACATCTAGCGTTCATAATTTCCTCGGGTTTTTCTGTTTTTTCCTTACTACTGTTACCGTGAGGTATTCTCTCTTTACCATCGTTGGTAATCTTTTTCCCTTTTCTCTCTCTTACCTTCGGGTACTCTCTTGTACCATTGTTGGTACTTTTCTATTAATTAATGCTGTCATGGCAGATAAAAAAGTTAGGCCGGGGTTTAAGCGGTGTTCTGATTGTGGACACAAACTGCCTACTTCTGATGCACACTCTTTGTGTGTTTATTGTTTGGGAACTTCCCGTTTATCTGTTGAGCCACCCTGTACTATTTGTGAGAACTTTTCTAATAGAACTTTGTTGAAAAGAAAAAAACAAGCTGATACTGAAGGGACTTCTAAAATCTCCCTTTTCAGAGGCTATTTCTGGGTCGGCGGTCTCAACCCCTCCTAAAGCCCATAAGAAAATGGATGTTTATACTACGGCTAAATCCTTGCCTTCGTCCTCGGCTGGGGACTCTCACCAACCAAAACCTAAAAAGGCTAAATTTTCGGCTCCGGAGTTTTCTCCGTTAGCCCCAGTGCTTTCGGTGCCTAGACCTTCAGCACCGAGGCCTTCGGCTCCATTAGTGGTTTTGGCTCCGTCCTCTCCTGCAGCCTTCTATATATCGGCACCAAGAGGCTCCTCAGTTCAGACCATTACCACTGTATCGGCAAAGACCATTCAGTTGGCAGCAGACCTTTACCACATCGGCTCTGAGATCTTCCTCGGAACCGAGGCCTTTATTGTTGACTCCAGTTTAGTTGGTTCCAGCTTCGGCACAGACAACTACTTCGGCACCGATCCCTGTATCGGTGCAGACAATGACGTCGGCACCAATGACTTCTTCGGTGCAGACAACCGTAGTCCAGTCTTTCTCGCACCGTTGTCCTTGGTGTGGTCAGATGAGATGGGCACTGAGTCTGCCTCTTCTGTGGACAGGCCTGTTTCTCCCTCAGTCTCTATGAGGTCCACTAGAAGCCTTTCCGAACATGATGTATTACGTCTTGTAGACCAGGTACTCTTGGCCAGAGGTATCCCACCCCTCAGGAACTGTCCTTCCTTAGGAGGTGATCACCCATCTCCAAAGACCCCTTCTTATTCTCCTTCTTCATTGCCTATGAAGTCCATGGATATAGCACAGTCTTCCCCTTCTGCGGTTCCCTTTATGGATCTCACTAAGGAACCACAGTTGCCTTTGTGGCAGGAAAGTTTTGCTACAACCCAGGATGTCAGCTGTGACACACATAGCTTGCTGCTCCACAGCCATCCAGGGACTCTGGGTCGGCAGGCTGAGCCACTTAGGGGAGGGGTGACCCCTGCCCTAGACATACACTCTGCTTCGGGTGGACCAGCCTTCCAACTGATGGAGAAGGCTTTCGCTACTGTTGGCGATACCAGACTGTCTATACCTCCGCCCTCCTCTGGTACACTGGTTCCAAAAGTCGCATCTAACGGACTCAGGGTGCAAGGGCCGTAGGACATATTCCCTCAGGAATCCCCTTTTCTGCTGTCTTCTCCAGCTTCTCTCGCTGAGGAGGTCCACCGGAAAAATTTGTGTAAGAGGAAGCACATGGACCCCACAGAGGAGTCCCTCACCGAAGACACAGATTTCGATGAGGGGGAAGGATCCCCTCGTTCACCCTCTGAGGTATCCTTTGGAGATATCCTCGAAATCCTGAAACAGAGATGTGACTGGCAGTCCTCTAATCCGACCTCTGAGGAATCTGTGTTCCTGCAGGCGTTCTGCGCCCGGCCCCTACCTCCTGGGTTACTCCACCTGCCGATGAACTTGTCCTGCTCATCGTGCAGTGTGCTTGGAAGGCTCCTGATACCGTCTAAGCTATTCCCCGTAGGCCAGATAAGATCTTGTCCCCTCCTGCTTCGGATCCCCATTGGTCCAAAGGTCTTCCTGTGGATGCTTCGGTGGTGGCGGCCGCAACAAAAAAGGATCTGGCAGAAGATGAAAGCCAGACTGTCCATCCGCCTAACAAAGAGTCCCGGGCTCTGGACAGGATAGGGAAGCACACCTTTGCTTCAGCGACCTTTGCTATCAAGTCCCTGAATTATGTGGCACATTTCACCAGGCTTCAAAGGGATCTGGTTTCTGAGCTCTCTGAAACCTTGGCTGGTGCCGTGTCTGATGAGGTCCGTGACAAAGTGGCCTCTCAGCTGGCCACCATTGAATCTATATCTAACTCTTCTATGCGACTGATATCTCACGCATCAGAAGGAGCAGCTAGAGCAGCAGGTTCAGCTGTGGTCTTGAGATGACATGCCTGGATGCGCTTGTGCAACTTCGCAGAACCTTTTAAGTCTTCTTTTCTTAATGCTCCCATTGAGCACTCCTCGTTGTTTGGGCCCAAAGTTAAAAGCACACTGGCCAGATGTGAACAGGACGGCAAGACCCTTTCTGCCATAGGTGTCCATTATTCTTCCCCTCAACGTGCTTTCTCCCGAAACCAAAAGAGTGGGAAGATATGGTTCAAGAAATCTCAGGGTCCTTTCCATGACACACAGGCCGAGTTCTCCCCCAGAGGCAGAGGGGGAAACTCACAGGGAAGACACTCCTTTCGGGACAGAGGGGGACCACGTAACCAGGGTTCCAGGAATTCTTTCCTTGGTCAATCCTACCAGCGCTCCTGAAGAGCAGCCCAACTCCTTTCCTCTAGAGGTGGTTGGGGGACATTTCTCCTTGTACCCTTCTGCCTGGCTAACCATCACCACCGATTCTTGGATAGAAAGGATAATAACCAGAGGTTATCATATCCCCTTTGATTTTTGTCCCGTCCCTTCAAAAACTCTTCTCGACGTTCCACCCAGTCAAAGGGAAGAAGCAGCACTAGAGATAGGAAAGCTGCTAAGAAAAAGAGTCATCCAAATAGTCCCTCCAGACCAGATAGGATCTGGATTCTACTCAAGAGTATTTTTGGTGCCAAAGAAAACCGGGGACTGGAGTCCAATTTTGGATCTAAGTTTATTGAACAAGTTTGTGAGAGTACAAAAATTCCAGATGGTCACAATACAGTCTATCCTCCCACTTTTCGAAAAAGACGATTAGATCTTCAAGATGTGTACTACCACATAAAGGTGGAAAGGCCATCAAGAAGATTTCTGCGCTTCTGTGCAGGAGCCAGTCACTACCAGTTCAGAGTACTGCCCTTCGGACTCTGTACAGCCCCCAGAGTGTTCACAAAGTGCATGGCAGTTGTCACAGCTCACTTGCGACTTCAAGGATTCTAGGTATTTCCATACCTAGACGACTGGCTCATTTCCGCCCCCACCAGATATCTACTGGAAAAAGCCCTGGCATACTGTCTCCTCGCTGCTCATAAGCTAGGCATAACCATAAACTGGCAGAAATCCAATCTCACCCCATCTCAGTCAACAAAATTCATAGGGGTTATCTTGGACACAAAAAACTGCAGAGTTGCTGTTCCAGAGCACAGAATTCTAAGGATAAAGCAACAACTAATTCCAATCCTTTCAAAGGAAGAATCCACGGCTCACTCAGGTTCTACAGCTGTTGGGTTCCATGGCAGCCTCCATCACCATTGTTCCCCTGGCCAGGTTTCACATGAGGCTTCTACAATGGCTACTGCTTACCCAGTGGTATCCTTTTCAGCATCCTCTTTCAGCCATGATTCGAGTAACCCACAGGTGCAAACAGGATTTAAATTGGTGGATGACACACAATCTCTCACAATGGTCTCGCCCCTTCTCCCACCAGCAACCCAAGGCCACAGTGACCCATAGACGCCTCCCTGATGGGGTGGGGGGGGCCTATGTCAGGTACAGACTGTCCAAGGCACTTGGTCCCAACTGGAGGCCCATCTGCATATAAATGTTCTAGAGCTAAGGGCAGTGCTTCTAGCGTTGCAAGCCTTCCATCCCCTGCTGCCATCTGGGACAATTGCGATTCAATCAGACAACATGGCAGGGGTCTGATACATCAACAAGCAAGGTGGAACCAAATCTTACCCCCTTTGTCGAGAGGCCATGAGGATATGGAAATGGGCGATGGCTACCAACTGTTTTCTTCTAGCAACGCACATTCCCGTGAGTTCCAAAGTGATAGCAGGCAGACTCAGCAGGTGTATTCTTCAACCTCACGAGTGGTTCCTGAATCCCTTGATTGCGTTGGAGATCTTCCACCGCTGGGGCCGTCCTTGCTGCGATCTGTTTTCATCCCCGACCAGCTACAAATGCAGCAACTACTTTGCCCTGATTCCCCCTCCGGGACAGTCACCCAGGGACACTCTAGTCCACGATTGGCCCTCGGGTCTTCTTTACACATTTCCACCCTTTCCCTTCATTCCCCAGTTTCTGAAGAAAGCCCGGCGGTTGAAGAGCAAGGTGATCCTCATAGCACCATATTGGCCTTGACAGATTTGGTTCCCCTTCCTTTGGCCTCACCTACTAGATCGACCATGGATTCTCCATCCAACCCCGGAGTTGATCTCACACCCACAGAACCTGATTCATCCCAACCTGAACAGCCTGAAGCTAATGACTTGGCTACTCCAATTCCCCTGATTGCCAGGCAGAATGATCTTTCTTTACCAGTACGTGATATTCTCATTGCTTCTCATAAGTCTTCCACTAGAATTACTTATCTGAGCAAGTGGAAAAGATTTACCTGTTGGCTGAAAGATAAACAAGTAGACCCTTTTTCAGCACCAGTGTCGTTAATACTAGACTATCTGGCCGATCTGTTTCAATCGGGTCTATCAGCCTCTACCATTAGAGTTCATTTGGCTGCAATTTCTAATTTTCATGAGGGTGTCCAAGATTCCTCTCTTATGTCCCATAAATTGTGCAAGACCTTCATAAAAGGTGTGAATCATCTGAAGCCACCTTTTAGAGAACTTATTCAACCATGGGATTTATCATTAGTTCTACAAGCTCTAACAATGGCACCTTTCGAACCAGCCTCTTCTTGCGACCTCAAGTATTTGTCATGGAAAACCTTGTTTTTGGTCGCTATTACTTCTGCCAGACGTATTTCTGAACTTCAAGATTTATGTATCAAGAGTCCATACTTGATTTTTCATAGAGATAGAGTGTCTGTGAGAACTAATCCATCATTTCTGCCTAAAGTGATCTCTGAAATGTCCATTAATGAAGCCATTGAATTGCCAGTTTTCTTTCCCAATCATTCAAACAGAGGAGAGTATTGCCTAGATACCCCAGATATACACAGGCAAATCTGTTTTTACTTAAACAAGACTAAACCCTTTTGTAAATCTGACCAGTTATTTTTGGCCTTTTCTGGACCTAGATTAGGATCTGCTGTTGCTAAGATCACATTAGCTAGATGGTTGAAGGACTGTGTGACCTTTATTTATAAACAACGTAATATCTCATTGCCTGCAACCATGAAAGCTCATTCAACAAGGTCGGTGGCAACTTCTGCTGCCTTCCATGCCAGAGCTTCTTTACATGACATCTGTGCAGCTGCAACTTGGGCTACGCCTCATACCATCATCAAGCATTACAAATTCGATTTGGCCTCCAGGGGAAGAGCATCTTTCGGTTCTATGTTGCTCAGGAATGTCCTTCCATGAGAGCCTCCCAGGAATAGAGGTAGCTGGGGACTTTGTCCCATGCGTAAGGAATGAACGAGGATTAACAATATCAGATAAAGAAGTTATGTCTTACCATAATGTTCCATCTGTATTGTTGATCCTCGTTCAGTCATTAAGACCCTCCCTCCTTCCCCCTCCTGTGGTTTCTAGTGGATCTCACCATCCAGTTCTCTTAGGTTATTTGACCAGAGGTAGCCTCTACCTTCTTTAACTTGCAAACTCAGTCTGAGGTAACAGGGAGAGGGGGGGTTGTGGGTAAGAATTTAGCTTGAGAGTTTGAAGCTGACATGAGCTTGGAAAATGGCCAGCTCGGTTCCAAGCTCGGAACCGATACCCATGCGTAATGACTGAACAAGCATCAACAATACAGATGGAATGTTATGGTAAGACATAACTTCTTTTTTGGCACTCTGTGCACTGTAATACAGTTGTGTAAGTAAATGTACTATTACAGTAGATATTCGTATAGATCACTGTCCCTCCTTCCATACCCCTATTCTCCCTATTTTTTATGCTACGGTATGGGATTTTTATTGCTATGCATCCCATTTGTCATGGGCTATCCTCCTTCTTCTGCGGCAAGAAAGCTCTGAAGTTTTGGTTCCCTAGCCACTGAGTTTATGTTTCTTTTTTCATGCAGGGCAGTGGCTAGGGTGAGTAGAAGGCACCCTAAAGCTTTGGAAGCTGGTTCATGGGTCTGGTCCTTGATAGGATAAGTCCTGTACAGCTTAAGTCTACTGCAGTAGTAATTTATTTGAATATCTACTGTTCTGACAAGCTAATTTACACAACTGTTCTTTATCACTTCCATTTTCTTATAAGGAACAAAAGTGTCTAAAGTTACTTTATCCAAATGGTTGATTGCATTAAATTATGTTATGAAATACATTATACACATTTGCCTTCTGGGCCTAGAGCTCACTCATCAAGGACAGTGACTACCTTTCAGGCATTTGTGCAGCAGACACATGGTTTACTGAATACTTTTATTAAGACACTAAAAGGTGGACATGATCTCTAGATCTAGGTCTTCCTTCAGGGCCAAAATTATCATATATATGTTCTCAAGCAGGTATGAACCCAGAAGGGTAAGCTTAGTATACTGTCCTGCTGTTGACAAGACTGGACCTCCTCATGTCAGATACAAATGTTACTTATTTATCAAAAGAGTAGAGCTGGATGAGGACATCTGTCCTCATCAACAAACCCACTCTCCTTCCTCCTGCACTCTTGCTGACATGGTGCAGAAGTTGTTACTATTACTGTGCTGATATATTCTGTTCCACCTTAGCATGGCATGACCAAGAACCTAGGTTCACATGTTCATACTAAGCTTATGTCCGGGAAGACCATTGAGAAATATAGCCATGAAATCCAATATTTATGGGAGATTAATAATATCTGTCATTAAGCACATTTTCCTCACATATCCCAGGTGAAGTTTTATGATCCAGATCCATCATCCATCACCAAGACTAGTTTTAAAGATCGTCAGGGAAATAAAACTGCTTGAAATGTAAAGGTAGCCTAAATCAAAGATGGGGATACATTGCCAGCTGCTGTCATCAATGTGGTGATACCAGTGTAAGTCTTTAAAGTGAATATTTGCTTTACCACAGGTTCTAGTAAGGAGAAGGAATTCAAAGAAAACTGATTCATTCATAGCACAGAAGCTAAGCAGAGATTACCACATAGCAGCCCACACAAGACTAAGACAGCTAGAACTTTTAGTCTTAGAAAGTAGCTAAGAGTACTAAGGCATAGTATTTGTTTGGTGAGGAAATACCTAGCACCTCAAACTGATTTAGGTCCTTACAGAGATACATGTTGAAGGGGGCATTTTATTCTAAGATAAGCTTAATAAAAGATGAATAAAGTGGTGGGCTGTAACTTATTTGGTCCTTGAAGAGATGTGGAAGGGATGCTGCTATGCAGAGCATTGTGGTCAAAAGCGAAAGGGCTAGTAGTCTGAAAACATTCAGATGCTGAGCTACTTAATTTCTTTAATGCTAATTTTGACAAGTATGAGTCTGCTTACCCAGGTACAACATTATGTTAAGTGCATTTTTATTTACCTTCCATTTCAAGAGGATAGGCTATTCATATAATCTTTAGGGGGATCACTATCACTGTAAGTCATAACATTTGGGTTTGCCCACCTTCTGTTTCCCATTTTAAGGACTGATTTTAATCAGTAGTGGCTACTGTCCTTTTGAGAAACCAATGTACATCTCACACTATTGAAGCTAAGTGGCACGTGACAGCCAACAACCCGGGCTGTTTATCACTCTTCAGTTTCTGCAATTCTGAGAAACTATGGTCCCTCGGCTGCAATGAGGAATGTTTTAGCCGCATAATGGCTCATGCTACAATCGTGGGTCATTTATGTCACTGTTTTTCATCAAAGAATCAGGAAAAAAAACTGAAAAAAGTCTTTAAACTCATTCTAGCCTATAGCGCCTTATTGTATACTTCCATGTCACACCCATCGCTCCTTATGGCATCCAGTCCTTTTTAGGGTCTGGCTTCTTTAACTAAATGATTTATCAGCTAATAGTAAGCAATATTAAAAAGTACAAAAGTTAGCAACAAAATGACGCTAAGATTATTAGTCTAGGATGTCCTGCAGTAGAGAATTAATCACTGTTTGTTAATTATTATTTATGTTTTCATATTTATGTTCAGATTTTCATAACAATGAGCCCTACATGTTAGGTATATGGTATGATATGCCATCGAGGGACACAGGAAAATTCATTGTCAATGTCCGATTATACCACAGCATGCCTGAGATATTACTATTTGTTAGTAATTATGGGAATAAACAGTATTTCCATATGTACTTGATATGCCAAAAAACAATTAAATTGCAAACTGTTGCATCACATTAGCTAAAAGCTTAGATGATGTTGAATACAAATATCTTTAATGTTTACACTGTGAGTTGCACATCTTGAACAATATTCCGTAGTTTTTCCGTTGCTCATTATACAATTCTGTTGCATCACAACAGCTAAAACCTTAGATGATATTGAATAAAAATATCTTTAATGTTTACACTGTAAGTTGCACATCTTGAGCAATATTCCGTATTATTTCCGTTGCTGATTATACAGTTAAGCATATGTTTTCATATTTCTGTAAATATCTCAGTAAACTTACATTGAGGATTTTATTGTGTAAAATGTATGCCTGGTTAATAAAAATGTACTAACAATATATGTCTAGGTTGTACACTTTAGAAGTTATGACCATTTGTTTATGAAAGTGTAGCAAAATATAGTTTTGAGTCTGTGTACATTATAGTATTTTATAGTTTTTAAGGAAAGACTATGGATTCACTGACTATTATCAGTGTAAAGAAAACGTCTTACTAATTACATTGCTATTTGTGCAGTCTTTTTTATTCACAAAATATTTACATTTGTTTAACTTACGTTTTTTAAGTTTATTTTTCTAGAAATGCTCTGGAATGCAAGATTTGTGTAGGCTGCTAGAGGTGTGACATTCCACACCACATAGGTGTTAATGAGTTAAACTACTGTGGACGCATTCCTGGTTTGTATGAACATCTGATTTATTTGCTTTACTCATTTTTTGATTTAATATCTTTTAGCGAAGTTGTTTTCAGTTTGGCCACAAGATGTCAGCAAAGTATTACATTTCATTTAGTTGTAGTTTTTTTTGGGGGGGGGCTCAAAAAAGTATGTCATTTTTTTGTGATTTTTTTTTTTTTTAAATATTTACAGATATTAAATGTCTATCTTATTAAGTATATATAATTATAAATTTTTTTGGTATTCAGGTGCATTTTTATTCTATTTTCTACTGCTATTTACCCTGCTGTTCTAAATGAACATATTTTGCACAGAAGTCATTAATTTGAAGTAACTTTGTAGACTACAGATATTCTAGAGATGAATTTTCTTTTGGATTAATAATTTACATTTAAGCACTTGAGTTGGAAACCTTTTGCAGCTTTTGTTGCCATCCAATTTATGAGTACTATCTGCAAAGCTGTGTGCTTAGTTAATCTTTTGGATCTAAATTCTGTCCCTCAATCATATCCTCTGCATTTCATCCTCATTTTCAACAGATTTAATGTAATAGACATACTATCAAAGCTTAAGATGTTGCTTCCAAATAGCACCCATAAGTTGTACAGTTTATCTCAGTAGATATATTTTATTATTTTGGGAAGCACACTTGCTTTACATGATTGCTTAGACCAAGTGATATTTA
Organism: Protopterus annectens; assembly: GCF_019279795.1. Lineage (NCBI taxonomy): Eukaryota > Metazoa > Chordata > Ceratodontiformes > Protopteridae > Protopterus > Protopterus annectens. The sequence continues at coordinate 604,639,105 of NC_056746.1, read as the reverse complement.
ACTAAGTACCAAACTTTCATATATAAGAAATGCTGATATCATTGCTGGACTTAAAAAGCTATTTCTTCAACAGTTGTTTATCCCTGTCTAGAAGATATTGTGAGCATTTCCCTCAGGTTTGCTTTCCCATTCAAACATTTTTTTTCAATCTGTTTGATTCTACGGTGTGCCTTGTTTAGCAGTTGGGCACCCACTGCATAACTTGTATTGTTCAATGGAGTTAAGTACGTATGACAGAGACTGTCCTTTCATAAATGTTTGTGTGACCCTTCCACAACTGGGAGACAGAAAATGTACAAACATCAGTTAACAAGTCCCTTCCTCCTGTGCCAGTTAATTAATTATTTCAAAGTGTTCAGCTGATGTTCATTATAATGTATCACAATATACCATAACTGCATTTTATTTTTTCTTTTTAGTGTAAAGTGCAGATTTCAAATAGATGACATGTCAAACACATGCAAAAACCCTTCTTGTGAAAATGCTATGAATGTCACCTCAAGTATTGCTAGTTTTGAACTACTTGTGGATGTTTCAGATCATACAGGCACTCTGCAATTTTGTAATCTTTCAGGAAATGCAGCTGAGAAAACTTTAGACTGCACAGTAAGTAAAAATTTGATAATGCTCTTGTGTCCTAAACAGAATTTGCCCTTTAAAGGGCTTTAGGGTAAATTACTACTTATTGTAGTTTGCTCCATTTTGGAGATTAGTTTCTTTGCCTGAAAAAGTAAACAATTACAAGTAATAAACAATGGAATAACACTAACATTGTTATACCCAATGAGATATTTATTTTCTGAATATCATAAACAAACTTGATAGCAGTACCTTTATCTTTAATTATCGTTTTCATAGTTTGATGCACATTTCTGAAAAGTCTTGTTTAGTATTTGCAACTGTTTGTTTTTGTTGACTAGCTTGCAGAAAGTTTGGATGAATTAAAGCTCTCCATTTCAATGTATGCTGTAAAGGCTGCCAGCCCAGCTAGCTAGAATTATGTAAATAATCCTATGTCATTTGTAAATATTAATATGATTCATAGGTTTGTCTTACATATGTAAGTAAACTGTATGCTATGTGCTGAGCTTCAGGAATGTAACCACAGTGCACCCTACTGAAAAGAGCAAAACTCTAAGAAAATAAGTTGAATTGTTTACAATGGTGTTTATCGCAGCTAGGAGACAGAGTGTCTGCAGCTAGAAATTATTTCTATTGTCTGGAAACAGAAATAATTACAGGTTTCAAAAGTAAAAGTGTTTTAACAGTTTTACGACTTCCAGTTCTAGGCAAAACCTGAGATAAGTATTTTTGACACAGAGGTGTTAAATTTGAAGTTCCTGTTAGCCTGGGAACTAAAGGCAGAAGTGACAAAGAATGATGTCATCTGAGATAACCCATCAGAAATGCTTGATAGTAATTTAAGATGTAGCTCAGAGAGTGAGTCTGCATTTTGTATTTGTCTTTGGATCTGACAACATCCTCTCATCAGCACTGGTCTAGCTCTGTAAGTAAGACTTAGATTCCAATGATTTCTCTTAGAAATAGATATGAACTTTTAGTAAGATTCGTTTAGATGTTTTCTGTACTTATGTGAGACTGTCCTGCAATGTTGTTTTAAAATATTTCCTGTGATTCTGAACTCTGTTGTCACTGTATTGTGTTATTGAGTATTGTCTTGTGCTTTTATTATTTATTATTAAATATGTTTAAACCTTTTAATTGTGGCTGGTTTGTTTATAGATATTGAAGCTCTTAGGCTACTTGCATATGTATTTGGTAACACTGTACAGGCCACTCTTGAATAGCCATAGTCTTGGTCACACTTACCATTTGGATAATAGTAACATTACACAGTAGAACTGGTCATCCTTTGGGAAGGGCTTTATAGTAGCTGATAAAGAGTTGTTGGTGGCAGATGGTACTACCTTATAGTCTGGGCAGAAGGGGACATAGCTAGTGAACCTGTGCCAGTCTTTCCCAGGAGTGTCTGTGTGTTTGTATATAAATCAAATCTCAAAGTGTGTGTGTGTGTGTGTGTGTGTGTGTGTGTGTGTGTGTGTGTGTGTGTGTGTGTGTGTGTGTGTGTGTGTGCGTGTGTGCGTGTGTGTGTGTGAGCTACTTGGGCAGGGACACAAAGCACTGGTTGGACAGAGAGGGTGCTGCAGGTTTTGGCTTGACCACTCAACTGAGACCTGAAGCTTATAGGAAAATGTTTTGTGAGCATAGACGCAATGCAGATGAAAGTGTGTGTGAATATGTTGCTGAACTAAGCACTTATTTTCATAGGTGGGTGAGTGGATGTCAGGTCACCAGTTTTGAAGGGCTGGCAGAGCTTTTGGTGAGGGAACAAGCACTTATCACTTTGCCTAAGGACATGAGAATCTGGTTAGCTGATAGACAATCCCTTACTGTAGATGAGTTTGGGAAGAAAGGAGACCTATATCTAGCAATGCAGGGCATCACTGCACAGGAAAGGGACACCTACAGCTGCTCATGGGTCTGAGGGAACCATGGTGGTCAGCCCAGACTGCCCCAACAGAATCTGCCAGTAGCAGGGGAAGTCAGTAGTCAGGTACACGTCCAGGACCTAGGGTTAAATGTTTTAAATGCAACCAATGGGGCCATGTAGCATGTAGATGTTCACAGAGGCAGGGTGGGGAACAAAAGGTGGAAGAGACAGTAAGTGGGAAAGACAAAATGCCAGCAGTAAGTTTGTCTTGAGACAACAAGGGCACCAAACTACCACCCTGCAGTTGTCCTGATAGGGAATGATTTTTGTAATGCAGTACCATGTGTTCATGCAGTTACACAGTCAGGCTTGGAGACAAGCATGTTGGTCTGGTAGCCTGGGGGAGACCCAGACAGACTGCACACTTGCAGTGGTTACTTCAGGGAGGGAGCTACCCTGTAGCAGTGAGACTGAAGGTAAGCCACAGGTGCTTGTGGGTACTGATGTTCCTCTGGACAGAGTGACTGCTAGGGCAGAGGTGAGTAGTAGTACCCAGGTTGACAGTGAGGCACCGCTGTCAGAGGATACCAGACTTCCTGTGGAAGGGGAGCTGGGAAGGATTACAAAGACAGAGTTGAGACAGGCTCAGCTCTCAGACCCTGAATTACAAGTCCTGAGAGAGGTAGCTAGTGAGGCACCTGATTTTTAAGGGAAGGAGGAATCTATATACTGGGACAAAGGGTTACTGTATAGAGAGTGGACCCCTGAGGGAGGGCTAGAGGGTGAGAGAATACAGCATATGGTAGTGCCCAGAGCCTACCATCTGGCACTTCTAGCCATAGCCCATGATATTCCCTTTGCAGGTCATAGAGACATAAAACGTACAAAGAGATGTATTATGCAGAACGTCCATTGGCCTGGGATTTCCAGAGATGTAACAGGGTACTGCAGGACCTGTGACCAGTGCCAAAAAGTAGACAAGGCAGGAGATAAGGTGAAAGCTCCTTTGATGCTTTTGCCTGTGATTGAGGAGCCATTTCAGAGGGTAGCTATGGATATTGTAGGGCATCTGAGTACCCCAAGTTCCACAATGAAAAAGTATATCCTAATGGTAGTAGATTATGCTACCAGATACCCTGAGGTAGTGGCTCTGTCCTCCATTGAGGCAGAAAAGACGGGAAATGCTTTGTTAGAGATTTTCAGCAGGGTAGGTTTCCTAAAAGAAATACTGACTAACAGAGGTGCCAATTTCATGTCAAACCTGCTGGCTTGTCTTTGGAAGTACTGTGGGGTGAAGCACCTAAAGACCACCCTTACCATCCCCAGACTAATGGCCTTGTTGAGGGGTTAAACTCTACACTTAAGACCATGCTACGGGCATTTGCAGATCAGTTTAAGAGGGGACTGGAACAAATATTTGCCCCATCTGTTGTTTGCTTACAGAGAGGTGCCCCAGGAATCCACTGGTTTTTCACCCTTTGAGTTGTATGGGCATAGGGTGAGGGGACCTCTAGATTTAATTTGAGATGAGTGGGAGAGTGAGTGTGAATCTCACAAGGAGTCTGTTGTGGCATATGTCCTAAACCTCAGGACAAGGCTCAGGGAACTCATGGATTTGGCTCAGGAGAAACTGTCAGAAGCCCAACAGCAGAGAAGGGTCAAGTATGACAGGAATGCTTGAGGTATAGAGTATGCTGTAGAGCAGCAGGTAATGGTTTTCATTTCTGTCAGACACAACAAGCTGCAGACAGCTTGGGAGGGACCCTACAAGGTGATAAGGAAGGTCAATGATGTTAACTACATGGTAGAACTGCTAGGCAGGAGGGAGGGTCAGAAAATTGTACCATGTTAACATGATGAAACCTTACCATGATATGGAGGCCCTTGTGCTGAGTATTTACAGTGGATTGATGGAGGAGTCTGAGGGAGATCTGGTGACTGATCTCTTCAGTGAGGCTCGGACTGACACCTCAGTGGAAGGGGTAGCAATTTCCCAGCAGCTATCTCCTACTCAGGTTCAAGAAATCCGAGCAGTTTTACAGGAGTTTGGGGGCATGTTCACTGGGAAACCAGGGTGCACCCACCTGGTGCAACACCATGTGGATACAGGACCTCAAAGGCCTATTAGGCAGGCCCCTTATAGGGTGCCTGAGAGAGTCAAACAGACTCTGAGGGAGGAGATACAGGAAATGTTGGATCTAGGGGTAATTCAGGAGTCCAGCAGTCCCTGGGTTTCCCTAGCAATGCTGGTACCAAGGAAGGATGGCAGCGCCAGGTTCTGTGTGGACTACAGGAAATTAAAGTCACACAGAGTCAGATGCTTACCCCATGCCTAGGACAGATGAAGCTTTAGCGCAGCTGGGTGAGGCTAAGTCACTTACCACCATTGATCTTACCAAGGGTTACTGGCAGGTGCCCTTGACTCCTAGTGCTAGAGAGAAGTCAGCCTTTGTGACTCCTTTTGGCTTGCATGAGTTCACAAAGATACCCTTTGGGATGAAAAATGCCCCAGCAACTTTCCAGAGGCTGTTAGATCATATCCTAGCAGGAGCAGAAGATTTTGCCCTTACTTACCTAGATGATATTGCCATCTACAGCCATTCTTGGCAAGAGCACTTTCAGCATGTCAGGGAGGTGCTGGGCCGACTACAGAGGGCAGGGTTGACCATTAAGCCCAGCAAATGTCAGGTGGGTATGGCAGCTGTCTCCTACCTAGGACATAGAGTGGGGAGTGGTAAGATCAGGCCAGAACCTGCCAAAGTGGAAGCCATTCAGGTATGTTCTGCACCTGTTACCAAAAAGCAGGTGAAGGCATTTTTACTGCAGAAGGTTTGTCCCCAATTATAGTACCATAGCTGCTCCTCTCACAGACCTGAAAAGGAAAAACAGGCCAGATAAGGTAGTGTGGACCCCAGCATGTGAGCAGACATTCCAGAAGTTTAAAGGAGCTTTGGGAGGACCCCCTGTGTTAGCCAGTACAGATTACAGCAAATAATTAGTTGTGCAGGTGGATGCTTCGAACCATGGGGTGGGGGCTGTACTTAGCCAGAATTCTTCAGAGGAAGAAGAGAGCCCAGTGGTTTATCTCAATCGTAGGCTCCAATCCAGGGAGGAATACTATGCAGCTGTAGAAAAGGAATGTCTAGCCATAGTGTGGGCACTGCGGAAACATCAGCCTTATCTCTATCGTAGAAAATTCACTGTAGTTACACACCACAATCCCTTAACATGGCTCATTGAGCCAGCCAGCAAAATGCCAATTTAATAAAGTGGAGCCTAGGGTGGCAAGCATATGATATGACAGTGCAGCACTACAGTGGAGTTAACAATGCCAACACAGATGGGCTCTCAAGACAGGGAATGGGGTAAGGTATTCCCAGATAGGCTCATCCCTCTCAACAATGTTTCTCAAGGGTCACATGAAAAACTAGTTTGAGTTTTTTTTGGGGGGGGGTGAAGGCTGCCAGCCCAGCTAGCTAGAATTTTGTAAATAATCCTGTGTCATTTGTAAATATTAATATGCTCCATAGGTTTGTCTTACAAATGTAAGCAAACTGTATGTTACGTGCTGAGCTTTAAAAATGTAACCATAGTGCACCCTACTGGAAAAGAACAAAACTCTAAGAAAATAAGTTGAATTGTTTGCAGTGGTATTTATCTCAGCAAGGAGACAGAATGTCTGCAGCTATAAATTCTTTCTATTGTCTGGAAACAGAAATAATTACAGGTTTCAAAGGTAAAAGTGTTTAACAGTTTTACAATTTTCATTTCTAGGCAAAACGTCTGAGAGATACGTACTTTTGACACAGAGGTGTTAAATTTTAAGTTCCTGTTAGCCTGGGAACTAAAGGCAGAAGTGACAAAGAATGATGTAATGTGAGATAACCCAGCATAAACGTTTGATAGTAATTTAAGAACTATCTCAGAGAGTGAGTCTGTGCATTTTGTATTTATCTTTGGATCTGACAACATCCTCTTATCAGCACTTGTCTGGCTCTGTAATTAAGACTTAGATTACAGTGATTTTTTTAGAGATATATAGGATCTTAGTAAGATTAGTTTAGATGTATTCTGTACTTATGTGAGACCGTCCTGCAATGTTGTTTTAAACTATTTCCTGTGATTCTGAACTCTGTTGTCACTGTATTGAGTTATTGAGTATTGTCTTGTGCTCTTATTATTTATTATTAAATATATTTAAACCTTTTAATTGTGGCTTGTTTGTTTAGAGATATTTAAGCTCTTAGAGTACTTGCATATGTATTTGGTAACACTGTGCAGCCCACTCTTGAATAGCCTTAGTCTTGGTCACACTTACCATTTGGATAATAGTAACATTATACAGTAGAATTGGTCACCTTTTGGGAAGGACCTTATAGTAGCTGATAAAGAGTGATTGGTGGCAGCTAGTACTACCTTATAGTCTGGGCAGAAGGGGCAAAGCTAGCGAACCTGTGCCAGCCTTCCCAAGGAGTGTCTGAGTATTTGTATGTAAATAAAATCTCAAAGTGTGTGTATGTGTGTATGTCGGCTATTTGGGCAGGGACATGAAGCACTGGTTGGACAGAGATGGTGCTGGAGGTTTTGGCTTGACCACTCGGCTGAGACCCTAACCATATAGCTGTGGCAGTGGGGAGTCTTATTGGGGATCTAGAGTGAGAGGGAGAAACCAGCCCCAGACTGACTGTGATCTCTGTGTGCTCTTAAGGGAAATTGTACTTTACTGCATGTGTATTTGTCATCATCCCAATGTGCACATCCCTCACTGGTGTTAGTGGTGAGGATTGAGGCTCCTGGATTACTGAGCCAGTGCAGGGGCATCAAATATGCAGTTGCTCAATATTGACTCAGTACTAGCACTGATGGTGCTTTTCCTGTATTTAGTTAGTCCGATATGGATGCTGGTGCAAAAATCAAGGTATGGATATTTGTTGTAGTCTGTTGCAAGAAAACATTGGCATGATTAACTATTTGCACATTGCTATTTGAGTCATGACACTATTAGCTATACTTTATCCTTACTTTTGTGATCAGTTAACAGTTGCAATGATGAAATAAAATTCCACATATGTATGTATGTATGTATATTTATATTTGTATATGGTTTACTATAAAAATCATGAATTACACAACAGAATCCGGACATATGAGCGACTCACAACACCAACGACAGCAGAGTAAGTAGGTCAGTATGTCCAATGTCATGCCGAGTATTCAAATTCGGCATTATTCAACATACTGTTTCCCCTGCACCTTTTACAACAGAAAGTTAAGTTCTGCAGTATGAATGTACTGCACAACACTGAACTTGCCGTTTTTTAGGGGGGCATGATTTGGTTTTATCTTTGTTGTTCATGGCATACCAGATGTCCTAGTTCATTAAATACAGTTCCAGATTATATAAAACAATTGAAGACAAAACAGTCTTAGTGATGTTTTTTTAATTAAAATGATTTTCGCAATATATATTTTATGGAGATGTTGCAGCTTCTATGCCTGACACACTTTTATAGAATGCAGCAGTAATCTTCCAGTATTTAAAACACATCTTTTTGATATATTCTCACAAAACATGTAACAAGTAGGGGTTGATGCCCATATTTTTAGTTATGTTTCACATCAGTATGATCTTAGAAGCTATCACAAGGAATGTGATGTTGTCAGTCTCACCTTTGTTCTCACTAATGGGTCGGAGCTGATCCATCAGATCTGTCTCAGCCTTTTACAAAAAGCTCAAGGTCTTCAGCAAAGCTCATAGGCATTCTCCGTTACCCATAATGCAATTCCCTAACTCCCCCAGATCTCATTTGCTGCTCTGCGAAAGATGTGGTTCTCTAAGCAAGCTCTGGGCTAAGTGCTATTTTCATTTTCTTTAATCCTTTTCTGAGTCTAGAAATCTTATTAATATTTTTTTTGTAATTATTTAGTAAATTCCTTACCTATTTTTTTTTTTGTAGCATTAAGAGTGAATGTTATCTCCTTCTTCCTTTCCCTACTAACATCTGGTTGTTTACTGTTTAAGAGGATGTTTCTCGTCTTTAACTGTTGTCCCCGCCTATCCCTTTCATCATCTATTTAAGTTGGAGGATAATTTCTTCTTAAAAAAAAAAAGGTCGTACCTCTTCCTTCCTAGGACTGCTTACCATCTGTTTAAGTTAGAGGATGTTCATGTGTGTGTGTGTGTGTGTGTGTGTGTGTGTGTGTGTGTGTGTGTGTGTGTGTGTGTGTGTGTGTGTGTGTGTGTGTGTGTTTGTGTGTGTATGTGTGTGTGTGTGTGTGTGTGTGTGTGTGTGTGTGTGTGTGTGCTAATTTTTTATATAAATTACCTTTCTCTTTTAATAGTAATCTCTCAAATGCAGGAAGGGAAACCCCTTGCTTTCAAAAAATGTGAACAGTGTGGAAAGAAGATGCCCCTAAGTGATTCACACACTTTATGTGTGGATTGTTTGGGCCTCTTCATCTTTAAGAATCGTGCTTCATTTGCCATGGTTTCAATCAAATGGCTCTTATGGAGTGTAAGAATAAACTCATATTAAAGGGACTGATTAACACTCCCTTTTGTGAAGTGATTTCACTGGAGTCTGCAACTTCTTCCAAGTCAGAAAAGTTGCAAAAACGTTCTTCTTTGACTCCAAAGTCTTCTATAGAGCCAAAACAAAAAAGCTCCTAGACTGTCTGATTGAACAGAAGCTTCAGAGCAGACAGGCGTTTCCGGATGCAAGAGTTCATTGGAGCAGCTTGAACCCTTGGCCCCAACCTCTTCAGCTCCCATTGAATTTAGATATTGGAGCTGTTCTCCATCCTTGGAACCAATACCTTCTTGGCTCCCACCTCCTTTTTTGACTAAACCAGGTCTCCAACCCTGTCTACTCAGTCTACCAGGAGTTTGTCTTATGATGATGTGGATAGGGTAGTGCAGAAGCTGCTTAAGACACCAGCCTTGGGTAGGTTATTACTGGATCCGAGCCCAAAGGAATCGGAACCAGAAAAGTCCTCCCCATCATTCCCTACTCCTCCTCTGATCCATCACCTTGTTTCGGAGCTGGAAGATTTGGATATCTAGCGGGTTTCTGTCTCGGATCCTAGACCTGTAGGTTCCTCAGATTCGACATCTGCCCCGAGTGTTTCTGCTCAGTCCGGGCAGGAGACCTCTAGGAGTTGATACTCAATGGTCAGACCCGCAGAGCAAGTTCAGATCTCTCCAGATCTGACCCTGCCTGTGGGGTCTTCAGCGAGGGTGAGTTCGGCTCCTACCACTGCCTCGGATCTTCTCTCTCCTGCACCAAAGATTCCTTCAGCCCCAACAACCTTTTTGTGGGATCTGGTGTGTTCTTCAGATTAGGGACAAAGTGCCTTTGAGGTTATGAGGAGGGTAATGACTACATCCCAATCTCAGACACAGTCTATTTTGGGTCTTCCTTCCAGTTCTGGGTTGATGACTTTACCTTCACATGTACCCTCTCCACAGGACCGCAGAGACCTTGGGCTTCAGAACATCCAGCAAGGGACCCCCCTCTTCTTAAACTTCCCCAGACTACTCCACTGAGGAAGTCCCTCGGAAGAGGACTTACAAGAGGAAGCATCTTGACTCCCCAGAAGAGTCAATTGCAGCTGATACTGACCTCAGTGACGCAGAAGGGTCCCCACAGTCACCTCCTGAAGATGTCTCCTTTGGAGACATCCTGGAAATCATAAAGTAGAGAGGTGACTGGCAGTCCGCATCCCTTTCAGCTGAGGAGTCGGTATACCAGAAGGCTTTCGGGTCTTGCCCTTCCACCTCTTGGGTGATCCCTCCTTCCGATGAGCTTATTGATTTAATCTCTTGGAAGGTTTGGGAGACTCTACAGAACCGACACCTAGGAGGCAAAATAAGTATATTACTGCTCCTAAGGTCAAGACTTTCCTAACTAAAGGTGTAGCAGTTGATGCCATGATCATGGCGGCGGCCACTAAAGAGGAACTATCTGAGACCAGTTCCTCTATCCATCCTCCAAATAAAGATAGGACCATGGATAGGTATGGGAAGTGTGTTTGTTTTCATCAGCAGTCTTTGCTTTGCCTTATGGTCGCTGAACTACTTGACCCATTTTACTAGATTACAGAGACACCTGTTAAAGGAACTGTCAGACTCCCTTCAAGGAGCTGTAGCTGAAGCTGTGGCAGATAAAGTCACTGCTCATCTCACCACCCTTAGTTCAGTGGGAAACATATCCATGAGACTCATATCATATGCAGCAGATGGAAGGAGTAGGGCAGAGGGGTCAGGTATCTCTCTTAGGAGACAGGCCAGGATGCGCCTTTGCGATTTTGCTGAGCCTTTCAAGTCTTCCTTCATTAAAGCCCCTTTTGACGGCTCCTCTCTTTTTGGGCCTAAAGTAAAAGAAACACTCACCTGGTGTGAACCGGAAGGCAAGACCATATCTGCCATTGGAATACGTTTTCCCACACCTACTTAGACCCTTTCCCAAAGGTCAGGGAGGTAGTGGAAAGATGTGGTTCAGAAAATTGCAGAGATTTTTCCAAGACACACGAGGTGAAAGATCCCCTAGAGGTAGAGGGGGGAACAGTAATGGAAGACACCACCCTCGCTGCAGGGGAGGACTGCAGAATCAGGGCTCCAGAGAATCTTTCTTTGGTAGACCATTTCAGTGCTCCTGAAGGGGTGCCCGATCGCTCACTTCTGGAGGCAGTTGGGGAAGATTGTCTCTGCACCTTCATACCTGGCAAAAGATAACAAACGACAAATGGGTGCAGGACATAATATCCAAGGGTTATATTATTCCCTTCTCCTTCTCCACTTCCGTAAACAAATCAGTTTCAGACGTTCCACCTAGTCAAACAGAACAATCAACCTTAGAAATTCGAAAGTTGCTAGCAAAAAAAGTCATCCAAGAAGTTCCCGCAGACCAGAGAGGATTCGGAACTTACTCAAGGTTCTTTTTAGTTCCAAAGAAAATGGGACTGGTGACCCATTTTGGATCTCAACAATCTGAACAAATCTGTGAAAAAGACCAAGTTCTGGATGGTGACACTGCAATTGATACTTCATTTTTTGGAAAAAGACAATTGGATGTGCTCTGTAGACCTTCAGGATGCGTACTACCATATACGAATGAAAAGATGATCCAGAAGGCACTTGCACTTCTGTCTAGGAGCTAGTCACTTCCAGTTTTGAGTTCTGTCCTTTGGTCTCACTACAGCCCCCAGAGTGTTCACCAAATGCATGGCAGTAGTGGCGGCTCACCTCAGATGTCAAGGATTCTAGGTGTTTCCATATCTGGACGACTGGTTTATAACCACCCCCACCAGGCATCTTCTGCTACTAGTCAGGGACTATACTGTACAACTCTGTTCCTCCCTAGGAATTACCATAAATTATGAAAATTCTGCTCTAGAGCCATGTCAGAACTTGGTATTCATAGGGACAAAGATAAACACATCAACAATGATAGCAAAACTTCCACAAGACAGACTCAATGAGCTTCAACATTATGTAAGACTGTTGATTGGAAAGAAACAAGCTTCTGCCAAGCTAGTTCCACAAGTACTGGGCGAAATGACTGATTCAGTTGTTCACATTCCCCTAGCTCGTCTCCACATGCATATTTTTCAGTGGTTGCTTTCAGCGGACTGGTTAATTCTAGAACTTCAAGATCATGATATCCAATTCATGCAAAGGGATCTCCAATGGTGGATTCACTCCCCTCTGGTATCTCAAGGCTGTCACTTTACTTGCCCTCAACCCCAAGCCACGGTGACTATGGACGCTTCCCAGATAGGATGGGGAGACATTTTCTGGGGAAGACAGTTCAAGGCAACTGACATTAACAGAAGGCTCATTTGCACATAAGTCTTGGAGATGAGGGTGGTGCTTTTGGTGTTGCAAGCATTCCAAGTCTCTCTCCCTCTGGGAACGATAGCACTCCAATCAGACAACATGTCTGTGATCTGGTACATAAACAAACAAGGGGGAACCAGATCTTACCCCCTCTGTTGAGAAGCCATGAAGGTCTGGCAATGGGCAACACCTTCCAACCACTTTCTGATAGCAATGTACATTCCATCGAAATCCAGCGTAATTGCAGACACATTGAGCAGAGCCATATTGTGGTCTCATGAGTGGTACCTCAATCAAAAAGTTAAAGAAGAGATTTTCTGAAAACGGGGCCAGCCTTGCTGCGTCCTTTTTGCTTCGCCCACCAATACCAAATGCAGCAGCTACTTTGCCCTGATCCCCCCTCCGAGGGAGTCACTAAGGGATGCACTTGTTTACAATTGGCCCCCAGGACTTCTTTATGCCTTTCTGCCAATCCCTCTAATTCCAAAATTTCTGCAGAAAGCAAGTTTGTCGAAGACGCCAATAATTCTGATTGCCCCGTATTGGCCTCGACAGATTTGGTTCCCCTTTCTCCAGCCTCATGTTCAAGACGAACCATGGATTCTGGTTCCTGTTCCAGACCTTCTGACACGCCCGTCAGGGATGGTTCATCCCAGTTTGAATAGTCTCAAACTAACAGCTTGGCTGCTTCAGTTACCCTAATTGCTAGGTTCCCTTTCCTTTCATGTCCAGTCAAACACATTTTTCTATCTTCTCATAAATCAACTACATGCAAACCCTACAAAGGTAAATGGAAGAGATTTGTTTCATGGGCCAGCAATAACCAAATAGACCCTTTTACTGTACCTATACATTCCATTCTAGAATTTTTGGCTAAGCCTTTTAATGAGAGTGCTGCTGCAGCCACTATTAGAGTTCAGCTGGCAGCAATTTCAGATATTCATATGTAAGAAAATAGGTATGGTATCATGTCAAACAGACTTTGTAAACCATTCCTGAAGGGAACTGCTATAGTAAGATCCTCGTACAAAAACCCATCCCCGCCTTGGGATCTGAATTTCGTATTGTCAGATATTATCTCTCCTCCCTTTGAGACATGTGCTACCTGTGGCTTGAAGTATCTGTCTTGGAAAATGCTCCTCTTAGTGGACATTACTTCAGTAAGGAGAATTTCAGAATTACAAGCTTTCTCTGCCAAGCCACCATACCTGGTATTTCATAAGGACAGAGTTTATTTATGCACCAACCCCTCATTCCTGCCTAAAGTGGTGTCTAAAGGTAACCTGAATCTATCGAATTACTGGTATTCTTCCCAAATTAAAAAAAAGGGGGGGGGGGATATTCATTACATCTACTGGATGTTTATAGACAGTTATGTTTCTGCCTACACAAAATTGCAGAAATCAGACAATCAGATCAGCTATTTGTTTCCTACTCTAACATTAGGAAAGGCCTACCAGTATATAAAGTTACTTTATCCAAACGGCTTTCAGAATGTATTTCCTTCATTTATAGTTCTAAGAACAAAACTCTTACAACCCCTGTTAAAACTCATTCCACTAAGGCAATAGCTACTTCTGCAGCTTTTAAAGCTAGCTGCCTTTGGATAATATCTGTGCTGCACCAACATGGGCAAAGACTCATACCTTTATTAAGAAACCTTACTTCTCGGAGACTTTAACATAGACTGGACCTCCTGTTCTTTAGAATCCCCTACCACCCATATTAACCTGCACTCATTCACGCAAGTTATCAACACCCCAACAAGGGCAGGCAAATCCAACCAGAAAGAAAGTATACTTGATTGGGTACTTATTAATAGTCACCCTAACCTGTATACATTTGGAACCCTCCCTGATAGTCTAAGTGATCACCATCTCACATACATAATTAAGCACAAAGTCACCAATCCCAAACTACCCTTACTAAGAACGGTCAGAAATTAAAAAAAATTTGACTCAGCCAAATTCCAACTAGAATTAAATTAGTGCAATTGGTCCATACTAAAACATCTTCCCCTAGAAGAAGCGGTATTGTATTTTAACAACAAATTCCTTGAGATTCTTAACTTTCATGCCCCTACTCGCTCAAAGTAAACCAAGGCAGTAGCTGCTCCTTGGCTTTCAAAAGAGACCAGGCTTAAAATTAATCTCAGAAATAAAGCTTGGGCTTTATGGCAAACTACTAAACTTCCGCATGATCAAATTAAATACAGACAACTTAGGAATGAAACTAAAAAACACATACTACTTGACAAAAAACAATACTACCACAGACTACAAATAGAAAATCAAAATCACCCTCAAAAGTTCTGGGCAGGGTTAAATAATCTTCGCCACCCTGGTCACTCTACTACCCCTATCCCAGATGCCTATATCAATAAACCACCAGAAGTAGTCTCTGACAGTTTTAACAGATTCTTTACTGAGACTATCCAAGCCCTAGCCAACCAACTGCCTCTAAGTTCCCATAGTCCAGGTAGCTCTACCCTTATAAATAAACCTTCTTTTAGCTTCCAACCTGTTGCTACATAATTTATCCGCACCTTAATCAGAAAACTAAAACCCACAACTCTCTCAGCTGACCAACTTCCAGCTGAATACCTGCAAATATCAGCCGACGCCATTGCCTACCCAGTGTCACTACTTATCAATCGCACTCTAACAGAAGCAAATATTCCTAATATCTGGAAAATATCCTACGTAATCCCTCTTCATAAAGGAGGCAGTTCTACAGAACTCTCCAATTACAGGCCTATTGCTATACTCTCTCCTCTAGCAAAGATTATGGAAAAATGTATTCAAAAACAGTTTATGCAACACCTAATTAACAACCACCTAATGGCAGATACCCAGCATGGCTTCAGACCTCACCATAGCACTACCTCAGCCCTACTTGTCTTCTCCAACACCATAAATCTCCACCGCAATAATAACCTTATTTCCTCAGCTCTTTTCTGGATCTGTCCAAAGCATTCGATATGGTGGATCACCAACTATTAATCAATACCCTACAATCTCTTTGTCTAGATCCTAAAGCCCTACAATGGTTTAATTCATACCTAAGTGGTAGAAAACAGGCCGTGCTATGGCAGACCAAACTCTCCACCCTGCTACCTAACACCCTGGGTGTACCACAAGGATCTATATTAGGCCCATTGTTATTCTCTATCTTCATCAATGACTTGAACACTGTCATTCCTAAAGTCAACTGTATCCAGTATGCAGATGATTCCACACTAATTTGCTCAGGAACATCTCCTACAGAGTTACAGTTAACTACCCAGTCTACCTTTAACACAATAGAAAACTGGCTCTCAAATCGCGCCTGATACTGAATCCCAAAAGACTAAAATGCTGTTATTCCTTCCAACACAAAGGTCTAGCGGCATTAACTTTACAATCAAAGCAAAGGATGGCACAATAATTTTGCCAGACCATTCTACAAAACTACTAGGTGTCACCATCGATAATAATTTAAAATTTGACCTACATGTCAATCAATTGATCAAAACCATCAATAAAAACTAGGTTCATTGTATAGAATAAAAGCTTTCTGACTCCCCAGCTAAAGTTGCCATTGCTCGATCTTATCTTCTCTCTACTCTCCTGTCGCATCCCTCTTCTCCACAATACTAGTAAGACTGTTCTGAATAAAATCACAATCTGTTACAATCACATCGCCAGGTTTGCTACTGGATTTCCTTTCAGGACACATCACTGCATTAACCTATCTCGGCTTGGATGGCTCCAACTACCTAGTCTAATACTGTATAACCAACTAGTTATGACACACAAAATTCTATACAATCCTGAAAACACCCCTGCACTCAAAAACCTGGTTACTATTTATAACAACCCTAGATCACTGCGTTCTTCCAGTAGACTCCTTATCCAGACTTGTAAATCTAATAACTTAGCCGGTGACTCTCTCTTTACTAACTCTGCAGGCAGAAAATGGAACCTACTACCTCCTGAGATTACCTCACTCTCTTCTCTAGGTCAGTTCAAAGCTAAACTCAAACTACACCTGGGGTCAAATCGGACTTGCTACTGTATCAAGCCTGGCTAACTCTTTCTCTAGATTTTGTATAGATGTTATGTGTATGGATTGTCTTGATATTCCTTTGTAAATATACTATTACTGTCTAAATGTTTCTTCACCAAATATTCCATTACGCTGTTCGTGATATGTGACATGCAATGAAGTTTTTGAGATATGTAATAATTTTTTTTTACTTTGGGAGCTTTTCTCCCTGGGCCTCCGCTGAAAATGGACATATATCCAGTCGGACTATCCCGGTTAACAAATGTAAAATAAAATAAATAAAATAATTTATCACTCATTACAAAGTACAGTTGGACTCCAGGAGTAGAGCATCTTTTGGTTCTATGGTTCTGAGAAATATTCTCCCATGAGCCACCCAGGAATCAGGTAGTTTAGGACGCGGTCCCATCAGTGAGACTAAAGATGAGATTGACAACATCGCATAAAGTCCAAAAGTCTGAAATGGTCACCAAAAAGAGAAAAATGCACCACAAGGAGAGTATGAACTGCTTTAATCCAATTCAAACTGATAAAATCCATGAAACAAGTAAAATTAATTCCAATAGGTTAAGCACTTTCATATGGAAATCTCCCAGACTTCATCAGAACAGTGAATTTCCTGCACAACATGCTTTTAAACTAGCATCTGCCAATCAAATATATCCCTATACTCATATCCTGTAACTGATTTACATACAAAACAATTAATTAATTAAAACCCAAACATTAGTAAGAGGAACATCCATTTTATATTCAATTTATTTTTTAAAAACACACATAAATGTGTATAAAACCTTTGTTAGATCACCCCAACCAGTTCTAACCCCTTCTTAACATAAAATAGAATTATGAAATACTTGCTGCTGGAAGTCAGTCTGATGAACATCTGATGAAGTTTTAATGGGTTTAAACCAAAAGTGTTTATACTCTTACTGGATTGTACTGTATTTCTTGGATTAAACCTGTGTTTTACACTTTTACTGGATTGTACTGCATTTCTTGAGCAACATTTGAAGTTTTTACGGCTTGGTTTTGGACTGTTTGACTTCTAGCAGCAAGTATTTCTTAGTTTGTGATTTTGGAACATAAAACAGAATTACAAAAATACATTAATTACAAAATTACAAAATAGATATAACATTTCTTTCAAGTAGAAAAAATAAAAAATCCTTTTGTGTTAATAGTTGAATGTATTTTTTTTTAATAATAATAAAAACTGTCTTTTCTTTGAAAATAAACCAAGGTCCATTATAACTTAGCTGCCTTGATCTTTAATACACTGTTAATACTAATCATTTCATTCAACCCCGGGGGGTTGGCAGCATCCAATTTTATTTGTCAAAATAATTCTATATTGCAGCCTAACCTCCCAGTGTCCCCCCTAGGGTTGTGTACAGCTTGTTCCAATATAAAAAATACATATTTACTATTTTGACATTCCCTGTGATGTCTAAATAGTGCATCGGTGTCCTTCTCGTAACAGACATCATACAAATGTTCGTAAGCCCGCTTCCTCTTTGTTCTCTCAGATTTCCTACATAAAAACTTAAACAAGCCTCACATGTGACCAAATAAACCACCCCTATGCTGTTGCAGTTAAAGTAACCTTTTGGTTTCAAATGTATACCCGTAGCTTTCAAAAAAGTCTCTTCTCTATCTGACATAAATTTACATTGATTGTAAAAACCGCATTTGTAAGTTCCAAATTTTCTGATATTGTTAAATTGTTTCCTTGTGTTAGTATGTCTTTCAGACATCTCCTTCACATTCATATCCCTTCTCCTAATAAACATCGGGGTCTCAGTAATAATCTGATTGATCTCTGGGTTTACTGTCAAGACACCCCGATATTTTTTAATAATGTTTTCTACATCCAATGAAGAAGGAGAAAATGTGTGTATGAAAGCTAATAACTTTCCTCTATGGCAGTCCTAATTGTTTCCTTTGTATACCGTTCACCCAACCAAGGATAGTACTTTCTCTTTCCATGCTTACTTCCTGAGTTAATTTATCAGTCAGGGTAGTAGGATAACCTCAATGTTCAAATAATTCCTGTATAAACATAGATCTGAAGTAGGAGATTCATTTGTCTGCAACCTGTGGGTTATGGATCCGATATCGGATCCGAACCGGCATGGTTTATCCAGCTATGGATCCGAGCTCCTAGCTCCACCCCTCACCCATAATGCCCTGCTCTCCCTACATGACCTCAGATCTAGTTTGCCGCGCTGGTAACCAGGTCTTGGATTCTGAGCTCTTCAGCTAAGTGTCTTTTTGTACTAAAAGAAATCTTTAAATTGAATATTTGTTGTAATATTTGAGTGATCATGTTAGGTTCCCCTTTACAATTTGATACTTTCAGCTTATAATTTTTAATTTTAAAACTTTTAGTTATACCCTCCCCTCGCTGGTCACAGTTTCTGTGTGAGTCTTTTGTGTGTGGCCTTGTGTGTGTACTAGCTTAGTACTAGTCTCTGTCTTTTGTTTTTTCTCTGTAAAAAAAAAAAAAAAAAGACTTTATTATGTCAGAAGCCCCTAAGGCAATATTCTCCAAGTGCTCCGAGTGTAGCCATAAGCTATCCCCTGCTGATGGCCACACTCGGTGCGTTCGATGCCTTGGGGTTGAACACCTCACTTCTGGATGTTCCATTTATGCAGGGGTCAACCCCAGGGCATTGAAGGAGCGTAGGTCGAAGCTGGTCCTGGCGGGACTTCTTCCCCCGGACTCGGCTTCGGCTCCCGCTCCTGTGGTGGGTACCGTGGCCTCGGTTCCCTCCTCGCCTGCTCCCCCTCCTCCACCTGGGACTCAACCTCCTGCTGCTGGGTTGGAGGAGAGAGAGGCAAGAAAAAAGGACCGGAGAGAGAAGCACCACAAGCAGCGGGCCGAGACCTCCGTTTCGGCCCCGCCAGCTAAGCGGGCTTCTCCTCCAGCCTCCTTGGCTACTGGCTCCCCCCCCCCCTCGG
Source organism: Protopterus annectens (assembly GCF_019279795.1). Lineage (NCBI taxonomy): Eukaryota > Metazoa > Chordata > Ceratodontiformes > Protopteridae > Protopterus > Protopterus annectens. The sequence goes on along the minus strand of NC_056746.1, from coordinate 604,619,804 downwards.
CTCCGGTCTCCGGTCTGCTTTTCACCGGGGCCTGAGGAGGAGGAGACCCGATCTCCGTCGAGGCTATCGAGGAGGCACTCAAGGCCTACCTCGGTAGCCTCTTCGAGATCCATGTATAGCCTTTCTGGCGCCGATCTGGACCGGGTGATGAGAAGGTTCATCCAGGCCCAGATTCAGATGGGAGTGCTCCTGCCTCCCCCCCTCTGGTGGGGAGCTCGACCCCGTTTTTCAAGCCTATAGCTCCTTCTCCGACCTGCTACCTGGGTTTGGAGCGTTCGGAGCCGGGCAGCTTCGGAGCCGGGGGTGGGTCGGCGCTGACAGTACTAGGTACTTCGGATCCGACCCTGCCCTCGAGTGTTTCGGATCCGACCTCTCGGAGCCTGGCTCCGAGCTTCGGATCTGGGGGACTCAGTGTGCCTTCGGCGCCGTCTGTGTCGGAGCGCACTGGTCCCTTGGATCCGAGTGTCTCGGGGCCAGCTCCGATCCACTCTTCGGATCCGAGGAGGAGCCGACTTTTGGATCCTTTGGTCGAGGCTGGCTCCCCCTCGGCTTTTGATGTAGTGGAGAGGGCTCTGTTGAGGGCTTCCGGACCCCCGGCACTTGCTTCGGCTCCGTCCCGCGCTCCATCTGCACTGGGTCAGGCTTCCACCATCCGGCCACTGGGACAGCCCGCTTCAGTGCCCCAAGCTGTTCCTTTGGAACAAGACACTGCTTGCGAGGGCTCCTCGGACAGCCCCCCCGAGGAAGCCCCTCGCAAGCATACATGTAAAAGGAGGCACATAGACTCCCCCGAGTCTTTAACTGAAGACACGGATTTGGAGGAAGGGGAAGGCTCCCCAAGATCACCCCCGAGGATGTCTCCTTTGGAAACATCATGGAAATGCTTCGCATAAGGGGGGGGTGGTCTGCCCCCAAGTCTTCCTCGGATGAGTCTGTGTTCTTGGAGGCATTCGAAGCGGGCCCGTCTACCTCTTGGGTGTCCCCTCCTGCCGACCCCCTGGTGGACCTCATTACCACCAGGGCGTGGAAGGAACCAGACACCGTGGAACCAATCCCCAAAAGGCCAGACCGAATCCTTAGCCCCCCTGCAGACCGTGCCCACTGGAGTAAGGGGCCCCCTGTAGATGCCATGTTGACGGCAGCAGCCACCAAGAGGGAACTCGCTCAGGAGAGTCCCTCAGTCCACCCTCCGAGCAAGGAGTCTCGGATGATGGACCACTTGGGGAAGCAAATGTTTAGTTCTGCGACCTTCTCAGTGAGGGCGCTCAACTGCTTGGCACATGTGATCAGGATGCAGCTCGATCTTATTAAGGAATACGCTGCATCCCCCCCTGAGTCCATGTCGGAGGAGGACAAACTCTTGCACTCCACCCGTATGGCCACTCTTTGATCCGTGACGAATACCTCTATGCGGTTGCTGTCCCATGCTACTGAGGGAGCCGCTAGAGCTGCAGGAGTAGGCCTAGTCACGAGACGCCAGGCCTGGCTCCGCCATTGCGATTTCACGGAGCCCTTCAAGGCATCCTTCGCGAACGCCCCCTTCGATGGTTCTGCCCTTTTTGGCAAGACGGTTCGCGACATCTTGACCCAGAGCGAAAAGGACGGGAAGACTCTGTCTGCCGTCGGAATCCGCTTCTCTGTGCCCCAGAGGTCCTACTCTAGGAACCAAAAGGGCCAGAAGAAGATGTGGTTCCGGAAGTCGCAGCAATCCCAACCCGCTCCGGACAACCAGTCCTTCCGTGGCAGAGGAGGACAGGGAGGACGCCGCCCCAGGGGCAGAGGGGCTCCCAGGAACTTCGGGTCCAGAGAACCTTTCTCTGAATGGCCCGCGCAGCAGCCCTGAAGGGTTGCCCGACTGCTCCACTCTGGAGGCAGTCGGGGGACGTTTTTCGGAGCACCTAGCGGCATGGGAGTCCATAACATCAGACCGCTGGGTCCTCTGCATTATATCCAGAGGATACAAGATTCCCTTTCATCACATTCCAAAATTCAAATCCCTCCCCGACGTTCCACCCGGTCAGTGGGAGGCCGCTTCGGCAGAAATTGGCCATCTGCTGGGGAAAAGAGCCATCCAGCCCGTCCCCCCAGACCAGATCGGATCAGGGTTCTACTCCAGGTTCTTTTTAGTGCCAAAGAAGACGGGGGACCTAAGACCAATTTTAGACTTGTCCCTGTTAAACCTGGCAGTTCCCAAGGAGAAGTTCCGGATGGTCACCTTGCAATCCATCCTCCCCCTTCTGGGAGAGAATCACTGGATGTGCTCTATAGACCTCAAGGATGCGTACTACCACATACTAATGGACAGACGTTCCAGGAGGTTTCTTCACTTCCGGCTGGGAGCCAGTCACTACCAGTTCAGGGTCCTTCCCTTTGGTCTCACCACAGCCCCCAGGGTGTTCACCAAAGTATTAGCAGTGGTTGCAGCCCACCTGAGGCTTCAGGGGGTGCAGGTCTTCCCATACCTGGACGACTGGCTCCTTACCGCCCCAACAAGGCATCTACTATCATTGGCGCGAGATTCTTTTCTTCATCTAGCTCCCCGCTTGGGCATCACGATAAATGTAGCAAAATCCAACCTGGCCCCTACTCAGTTGATAGATTTTATAGGTGCCAGGTTAGACACGAGGGAGTTAAGAGCCTTCCTCACAGCCGACAGAATTCAGAATCTGCGACTCCAGGTGCGGGCCATCCTCCACTCCAGCTCTGTTCCGGCAGAATTGGTCCTGAGGGCTCTAGGGTCCATGGCGGCAGCAATATCTCTTCTTCCTCTCGCCAGGTTCAACATGCGGGTCCTTCAGTGGACACTTCAAGTTCAGTGGTCTTACCTTGCTCTACCTCTGCATCATCCCATTGCGATCAGCAAGGCTTGCAAGCGGTCCCTCTTGTGGTGGCTCCACTCACAGGATCTCCACGGAGGCCGCCCCTTTTGTGCTTCTCCCCCTCTCGCCACGGTGACCACGGACGCCTCCTGCCTCGGGTGGTGGGGGGGGTATTTTACAGGCAGGACGGTCCAAGGCACGTGGAACGACTCAGAGACCTCCCTGCATATCAATGTTCTAGAGATGAGAGCAGTGCTCTTGGCGTTGCGAGCACTTCAGGCCTTTCTTCCCCTGGGAACAATTGTGATTCAGTCAGACAACATGTCGGTGGTCTGGTACATCAACAAACAGGGGGGAACCAGGTCTTATCCCTTATGTCGAGAAGCCATGAGAGTGTGGGAATGGGCGATCTCCACCAACCGCTTTCTCATCGCAACGCATATTCCGGGTCGGTCCAACATCCTGGCGGACAAGCTCAGTCGCAACATTCTCTCCCCGTACGAGTGGTCTCTCAATGCTCAAGTAGCGAAATGTATCTTCGCACGGTGGGGAACTCCTTGTTGCGATCTTTTTGCGTCTCCCTTAAACACCAAGTGCGACAGTTTTTTCGCTCTAATCCCTCCTCCAGGGGATTCCCCGAGAGATGCTCTGGTGCATGCTTGGCTTCCCGGTCTTCTTTATGCTTACCCCCCTTTGCCTCTGATGCTCCAAGTTCTTCAGAAAGCCTCTCGGTTGGGGTGCAGAATGATCCTCATTGCCCCATTCTGGCCTCGACAGATCTGGTTCCCTTTCCTAAGGTCTCACTCGGTGAATCCACCTTGGATTCTAGATCCCATTCCGGATCTGATATCGCATCCATCGAACCTATCAATGCCGAATCTGGACAACCTGAAGCTAACTGCTTGGCTGCTCCAGTTCCACTCCTAATTAGGACTCCCGGTATCTCGTCTCCCATTAAGGCCATCTTGGTAGCGGCTCATAAACCATCTACCAGGAAAGTTTACCGCAGTAAATGGAAACGATTCTCCATTTTGGCAGAGCGGCAAGGTCTAGATCCCTTCACGGTTCCCCTTCCTCTGGTGCTAGACTTCCTAACCACTCTCTTTAATGATGGTGCCAGTAGTTCTACGGTCAAAGTGCAGCTTGCGGCCATTTCTCACTATCATGTTGGTCATGACTCTGGACCACTTATGTCTACCAAATTGTGTAAAATCTTCCTTAAAGGCACCTTTCTCCTTAGGCCCCCTGTCAAGCAAGCGATTCCTCCTTGGGATCTGTCTTTGGTTCTTCAGGCCTTGACCACTCCCCCATTCGAACCTGCGGCCACAGTAGATCTTAAATTTTTATCCCTCAAGACTGCTTTCTTAGTAGCCATTACTTCAGCCAAAAGAGTTTCGGAACTTCAAGCCTTATCTTCAAAGCCTCCTTACTTGGTCTTCCATCCGGACCGCGTATACCTCAGGACCAATCCCTCCTTTCTTCCTAAGGTAGCTTCGGAAGCAAACATTAATCAGTCCATTAACCTCCCTGTTTTCTTTCCTAAATACCAGAACAAGGGTGAATACAAGCTGCATTCTTTGGATGTTCACAGGCAGCTTCGTTTTTATCTTAACAGGACAGCTGGTCATAGGCAATCCGACCAGTTGTTCATTTCCTTTGCCAAATTCAATCTGGGTAAGCCAATTTCCAAAGTCTCCTTGTCACGTGGGATTTCACAGTGTATTCTTCTAGCTTATCAAGCCTCTGGGAGGCCCGCACCGGAGGGAGTCCATGCCCATTCAACTCGTTCAGTTTCTACCTCAGCGGCCTTTAAGGCTAGGATTCCTCTGGATGACATTTGTTCAGCAGCCACTTGGGCTTCATCCCATACCTTTATTTCTCATTACAAGCTGGAGGTAGAGCATCCTTTGGCTCCGCGGTGCTCTGGAATATCCTTCCATGACGGCCGCCCAAGATTCAGGTAGCTGGGGACTCTGTCCCACAGGTTGCAGACAAATGAATCTCCTACTTCAGATTTAGAAGTTATGTACTTACCATAACGTTCCATCTGAGTAGGTGGATTCATTTGTCTGCAACCATCCCGCCCTCCTATCCCCCTGGCCTTGTCAGTTTCCTGCATATTAGGTGTTACCCTTCCAGGGTATTTTGATTCTGGACAAACTTGATCTGAGGTCATGTAGGGAGAGCAGGGCATTATGGGTGAGGGGAGGAGCGAGCTCGGATCCATAGCTGGATAAACCATGCCGGTTCGGATCCGATACCGGACCCATAACCCACAGGTTGCAGACAAATGAATCCACCTACTCAGATGGAACGTTATGGTAAGTACATAACTTCTAATTTCCTCAACAAAGGTTTTAAATTCACTACACATCCTTGATGCCCTGATTAATTGTCCTTTTATATTCCTTTCTTTTGAAAGTATGGATACTCACTATTGAAATGTATGTATGAATTGGAGAAGGTGTCCTTCCAGAATATCTTAGACTGAAACCTATTTTCAATAGGGTCTTTATAAATTATAAACATCTAAATAATTAATCGTAGGTAAACTTCAGTAAAGTAGTAGTTCCCTCAATATAACTCAAAAAATATTTTAATTTTTCCTCAGAACCTTTCCAAAATAGGAAAATGTCATCCAAAAACATTTTGTAGTGTACTATGCTAGCAAACCAATCAGAAAAAAATAAGTAATTATTTTCCCAATAATATAAAACTAGGTTTGCAAATAAGGGGGCACAAGCGGCCCCTATTGCTACTCCTTGTACATGTTTATAATATTCCCCATTAAAGAACATAAAATTGTTCTTAAGAATGTTTTACATAAATTCCATAATTAAGGTTCACCTGCACATTCTTTAAATACTCACACTCCATCAAGGTCTCTTGGAACCATTCTAAACCCTCTCTGTGTGGTATACTAGAGAACAAGTCAATGACGTCAGTAGTTACAAATAGTAGATCTCGGTCAAACTTGTCTCTTGTTGCTTTATTAAGAAAATCCCAGGAGTCCTTTGAAATATGTTTTATGGAAGAAACAGATTAACCAGTAATCTTTGTATACAGCTAAAGGTTCAGTTTTTGAACCTGCCGCTGCAACAATAGGATGAAATGAGGGCTTAATTATGTTTTTATGAATTTTTGGATATACCAAAAACTGTAGGGATATGCGGGTTTCCTACCAACAAAAAATCCAGTAACGTCTTGTCAATGGTACCCTGAAAAAAAATGGTCTGTAATAAAAAAATCAATTTTAGAATAAGCTATTGTAATTTTGTTTTTGGATGCAATACTGTATTTCAACCAATCACTCAAATATTAAACATACAGGTGTCGTAATCCATAGTGTCCATAATTACTACTCCACCCCCTTTGTCAGGTTTCATAACTTGACAACTTTTCTACCATAATGCATTGACCAATTCTCTTTCTTCTCCTTGTTAAATTACTGTGGTCTTTTACGTTTAATGGTTTTATCTTCCTAATTTCACGTTCAACTAGATCAGGGGTGGGTTATAGACTCTTTTTCTCCATAGTTCATTCTTGTGGTCTATCTTTTAAGTAAATATTCAAATTTAATTTGCATAAAACAATTTCAAATCAATCAAAGTATCAACCAGTCTTAAAGGCCTAGAGGATACAAACTGAAATCTTTTATAAATAATCCGAAATGAGTTTTGCTAATTTCTAAATCCTTGTAATTAAAAATGTTAAAGTTGCCTAATCTATTCTGAATTCCAGCATGAGAAATAATAGTAGTTTCATCCACAACACCTGTCTAGTTCTAATTCCACTTATAATCCCTGCAGTAATTCTGGGGTTGATAATTCCTTCCTTGTCCTCTTCCCCTTCCTCCCCCTCCCCCTCCCCTTCCCCTTGAGTACTGATTGCTGTAACCCCTGTTGTTGTCATGGCTGTTCAGCCTCTGTTTCTGTGCAAAACGCTCGCTTCTTCTCAAAGGGGGAAATCCTAAAGAGGAAACAGGAATTTCTGTGTCATTTACACCGTCCTCAGTCAATTCATAATTTACAACCATTCTGTTACTTTCAGCCATGTTACCGGGTAAGCCCGTAGTTGGTGGGTATGCTTTCCCCTCCCAGTATTCAGTCAAATCCCTTTGCATTTTCTTTAGTTTTCAATTGTAAACATTGTTACAGTGTAAATTAATTTCCTTAAATACATTTGTATACTTGAGTTTCTCCACATTAAACATTAAATCTGATACAGTTCTGTTATTTAAAACATTAATATCATTAAGTATTTTCTCCCTCTTTGCTTCATAGTTCCATACCATCAATCTCATCATTTCAACACCAAAATTATTAAATAATTCCACAAGTTCTTTGTGGAAAACACTATTAGGTTCAACATTGTTCGGATATTTTACAAAACGAAGCCTTTTAGGGACTCCTTTTACTAATATACATTCATTCAAATAGTCTCTTTCCATCAGCGTATTCCGCTGTGATAATAAATTGTCTTTAAAAGTTTTTAACATGTCCAAAAAAGTCTTGTTGGTAGGTAACTCATTTTCAATTAAATTAAACCTCTTACCAGTCCAAGCTTCAAAATTAAAGTTGTCAGTAATTGTTCTTGTGTCCAGAGAATTGTTAGAGTTAGGGAAGTTAAGTTTCATTACTTCATTTGAAACCAAAAGGTTACTTTAACTGCAACAGTAGAGGGGTGGTTTATTTGGTCACATGTGAGACTTGTTTAAGTTTTTATGTAGGAAGAACTGAGAGAACAATGAGGAAGCAGGTTTATGAACATTTGTATGATGTCTCTCGCAAGGACACCAACGTACTATTTAGACATCACAGAGAATGTCAAAATAGTAAATACGCATTTTTTTATACTGGACAAGTTGTACACGACACTAGGGGGGGACAGTGGGAAGCTAGGCTGGAATATAAATAATTATTCTGACAAATAAAATTGGATGCTGCCAAATCCCCAGAGTTGAACTAAATGATTAGTATTAAGAGTGTATTAAAGATCAGGGCAGCTAAGTTATAATGGGCTTTTGTTTATTTTCAAAGAAGAGACAGCTTTTATTATTATTAAAAAACACATTAAGCTATTGACATAAAACTATTTTATATTTTTTCTACTTCAAAGAAATGTTATATATATTTTGTAATTCTGTTTTATGTTAAGAAGGGGGTGGAGCTGGTTGGGGTGATCTAACAAAATTTTATACACATTTATGTGTGTTTTTAAAAAAGAAATTGAATGTAAAATGGATGTTCCTCTTACTAATGTTCAGGTTTTAATTAATTGTTTTGTATGTAAATTAGTTACAGGATATGAGTAGGGGGGGGTATATTTAATTGGCTGATGCTAGTTTAAAAGTATGGTGTGCATGAAATTCATTGTTTTGATGAAGTTTGGAGGATTCCCAAACAAAAGCGCTTAACCTATTGGAATTACTTTTACTTGTTTCGTGGATTTTATCAGTTTGAATTGGATTAAAGCAGTTCGTACTCTCCTTGAGGAGCATCATATAAAGAAGTTATATACTTACCATAACATTCCGTGTGTGTTGTCCATCTTGACCTTTATTCTCACAACCCACCCTCCATACCCCCTACCTACACTTCTGAGAGACCGAGTAGCACTAATTGGATATAATAGGACTGTATAGCCTCAGAAACCATTTTTTTATGTTAAGCTCTGATAAGCTTTACCTCGAATATGAGTTATCAGGGGCAAACAGGATCTGAGGCAGTTGGGGAATTGCATTATGGGTAAGGTAGAATGCCCATGAGCTTTGCTGAAGACCTTGAGCTTTTGTAAAAGGTTGAGATGGATCTGACGGTTCGGATCTGACCCGTCAGTGAGAATAAAAGTCATGATGGACAACACACATGGGATGTTATGGTAAATACATAACTTCTTTTTTTGTGCAGTCCAATAGAAAATGCATTCTGCGAATTCAGGTTGTTTACTTGTAATTACAGTGTCAGTGATGTCATAAAATACAGTCACCTTATTTAGTTGCAGTTTAAGTCTCTTGTCAATGGCTTAGTATGAGACTGTGAGAATACTTTTAAGGACAACACTCGAAAAGTATGTTGTTTGCCATCTCAAGTGAATGCAAATTCAGCTTTAGTCTCCTCAGCTTTCAGAATGCTGAAAAAGGCATTTGTCAACTCCAGGATTAAACGATACATTTCAGCAACTTTCACACTAGCACTGATAATCTATAACAGCAACTGCAAGCAGTGGGGCAGCGCTGTTCAGTTCTCAATAATCCACAATTATTTGCTACAATTCATTAGTCTTTTTCTTTGATACAGAGGCATTGAACAAATTCACTTCCAATTAAGTTATGCCTACCTGCAACAGTTTTTGCATTGTCTCTGATGTTTCAGCATGCCCTTAAAGGAACTGATAATTTTTAATGTTTTTGATTGTCTTCATGAGGGAGATATAAATCAGTTGCTTCATAGCTTTACATTGAACTACAGTTTTGACTGTGTTGACAGAGAAGAGTTACATTGAAGGTCCTACTGTGGTTTATACGGTTCTCCTTTTCAAAATATCTATGCCTAACAGTATGTACTATCACAGCCATGACCCACATGGGTACACAATTTTCAAAAGCTAGTTTATCTGTAGTTTTTAACCCATCATTTTAAATTGTCAGGCTATGTTGGTCTACTGCATTAATAATCTGTTTTAAGTGTGGGTGGAACATTAATTAAGTACATTTCCTCCCCTTTCAGTTGTACTGCATTACCTCCAGAGCTCCACACCAAGTGGAACCCAGTTAAAACTTTTTTTTTGAGGCTTCTGTATATATGTTTAGATTAAACTTGAAAATTCTGTTTGGTTACATGTCATTATTTCTGTCCTCTTGTATGACCAAGTCTCATTTTCAGCACAAACACCCTTTTCCATCAAAGGGTATGCTCTGCTGTTGGTATACTTATGAAAACACAATCTATAAATTCATTATTAAATAATGAATACGCTGTTATGGTAGTATAGGTGTGTGTGTGTGTGTGTGTGTGTGTGTGTGTGTGTGTGTGTGTGTGTGTGTGTGTGTGTGTGTGTGTGTGTGTGTGTAAGGTACCCTAAAGCTATGGAAGCTGTCCAGAGGTCCAGTCCTTGGCAGGATGTCTCATATAGCTTTGGCTACTGCAATGGTGATCAATTCAAACATCTACTGTTAATGGTCATTTTACTTACACAGCAGTACTTTTACCATTTTCAGATCTATCTTTAGATACATTTGTAATTTATTCATAGTCTATAGCATCAAAAATAATTCTGTAGCATAATTTTAGTGCTTTCTAAGCATCTGCCTGCTGTTTATGGACTTTTCTGATGGTATAGCAATGAAAGAAAACTCTGCAATTAGAAATATTCCCCCAGTGCCTATGATGCTATAAATGAAGGAGAGGAACAATCAGACTATGTAACATTTTCATTTTTTTCAATGTGCCAGTGTTCTTCTTCAGTTTCTCAGCAGAACTCCAGCACAGTGTTTCTAAGGCTGGCAGTTCTCCGACAGTTTTCTTCCTCTTTATATAATTTCATTATCAGAAATTTATTAGACTAGTCCTGGAAATAAGGCTGTTAATTTAATCCATCCACAACCCCTTTTTCCCATTTTACACATGCGGTCAGGGTGTTACTTCAACAGTGGCAGTCATCTAGTGCCAAGGTTCACACCACCGGATGGCTAGCCCAGCTGTGGCTGTTTTTCCATGCCGTCACTGCCAGACACACCCACATCTATGGCCAGTTTAGTGTCCAATATACCTAGTGCATGCCTCTGTAATGTGGGAGGAAACCAGAGCACCTGAGGAAAAACAAACAAATGCAGGGAGGATATGCAAACTATACTTCATTCTTAATATTTTGTTATCAAGGAAAGGGTGTCCAGTTCCTCCTTTTCCCCTTCTTTTGTATACAAGGACAGTGATTCGTCAAATCACCTTTGCATGTGTTTGCTTCCTGAGTGTTAGTGCATTTTGAATGTGGAGTAATTGTTGTGTCTATAGTGGGAGTTATCATGATTGCAGAGAATGTGAGTGAGTAGCTGTATATCCTGTGTATATAAAGAAAAAAGTACTCCAGCATCAACATATTTTTCTCTTAATCCCTTTATTTAGGAACACTAGCAAAGACCAGGTTTTGCCATATGCCTTTTCTTATGTGTTCATGCATCAAATGCTTGCTTATGTGTACATACGTGTATCTTTCTTACCCTTTGTCAAGCATAATCTAGATGAAATTGCAACTATTTGTAAATTTAAATAAGGGGAAGTAGAAGGTACAGAATGGCTTGCCTGTCCGTGCAAGAATGTTTTTTTTATGTTTGTATATTGTTGAAGTTTTAATTAGCTTGTTGTAACTGAGAGATATAGTAGAAAAAGAAGTTATGTACTTACCATAACATTCCATCTGTGTTGTCGATCTTCATCTGTCCTTGACCTTTGGGTACTCAGTTGCAATCCTTGGAACCGGCTCAGCTGTTACACAGTTCATGCCAGTCAAAAACTCTCAAGCTAAGAGATCTGTTGTCCTTATAGCCCCCTTCTGGCCTCATCAAGTGTGGTTCCCCTTCCTTTCATCTCATCTTTGTTATTCTCCATGGGTACTGGATCCCTGTCCAGATCTTCTTTCGCATCCTTCAGGGATGAAGCATCTCAGTATCCCCAGCCTCAGACTAACTGCATGGTTTCTCCAGTTCCATTAATAGCTAGATAGCCCAGACTTTCCTCCCCAGTTTATCATATACTTTTGTCCTCCCAGAAAGATTCTACTAAGAGGATTTACAAGAGTAAATGGAAATGATTCTCAATTTAGGCCCTGAAAAATGACATTGATCCTTTTACTGCCCCTAGTTCTTTTGGACTGGAGTTTTTAGCTTCTGTTTTTCAAGAAGGTGCTAGTTTTTCCACAGTCAAAGTACAGTTGGCAGCCATATCAAATTTTCACGCAGGACACGATGTTTCTTGTTTGTCTGCTTCCAAGTTGTGCAAGGCTTTCCTAAAGGGCAGCTTCTTACACAGACCTCAGGTGAAAGACCTGTCTCCTCGGCATTTAAGAGTGGCACTTTAGGGGCTAACTGAACAACCATTTGAACCTTCAGCAAGAAAATGATTTAACATTTCTTTCTTGGAAAATAGCCTTTTAAGTTGATATTACTTCTGCAAGACGGATTTCTGAACTTCAGGCTCAATCATCCAAATCCCCTTACATTGTTTTTCGCAAAGATAGAGTTACTTTATAAACTAGTCCTTCTTCCTACCAAAAGTAGCCTCTGAATCAAGCATCAATCAAATGATTCGTTTATCAGTTTTCTTCCCTAATTATTCAAATAAAGAAGGATATATGCTACATCTCTTAGATGTACATAGGCAACTATGTTTCTATTTATACAGGACAAAAGATTTCAGTTTGTTTCTTTTTCACCAAACAGGCTGGGATCTCCAATTTCTAGAGTTACCTGGGCCAAATAGATAAATAATTGCATTTCCTTTGTATATTGCCAGTAAGGTCTTTCCCTATCAAAATCACCCAAAGCTCATTCAACCAGGTCCATGGCCACCTCCTCTACTTTTTGGTCTAGAACTTCCATTGATGATATTTGCACAGCAGGTGTCTGGTTTAATGCTAATACTTTTATTGCTCATTACAAGTTAGACTCTGCTTCTAGAAGTAGAGCTACTTTTGGTTCAGCAGTTCTCCAGAATATCCTTCTATGAGGGCCACCCAGAATTCATGTAGTGTGGGACTCTGTCCCATTCATTGAGGAGGAATGAAAAGGACAACATTTAAAGTTATGTACTGAACCATAACTATGCATCCGTGTTGTCCATTTTCATTCTTCCTGAACTCCCCTCCATCCTTCCCCCTTCCTGCTATCTTCTGGAAGTGACCCAATGGACTTTTGGAACCTGTTGTTCCAGGTTTGAGCCCTGGTTTTATTACTTTTCTCTATTTCTTTTATATCTTATGACCTTTAAGGCAGTAAACTCAGTCTGAGGTATTGTGGGCAGATTAAAGCATTATGGCCTTGGGTAGAGGGAGGAGCTTGACAGTTGGATCCGAAAGTCTGTGAAATGCAGCCAAGTCGGATCTAAGGTTGGATCCGGAATCCCTACTCGTTGAGGAAGAAAGAAAATGGACAGCACAAATGCATAGTTATGGTGAGTACATAACTTTAATTTATTTACTATAATGGTAGATCTGGATGAGCAGGCCTTCCTCATTATCATGCATACTTTCCTTTCCCCTGCCTCATGGTAATCATGGTCTGGAGGATTATTGCTGGTGTTGTTTTGCACCTGTGCCTTGTTTTCAGATGGTGCTTCTGAGATCTGGAGAGAAAGTTAGCTGGCAGATAATTATGGGTAAAAGGCAGGGGCTAGTAGCCTGGGAAAGTTTCTGATGCTGAGCTAAGTGAAAGCTTGCAGTTTTAAGTCCTACTGGTTGACGAGTATTGACCTGTTTATCTAGCTGTATAATTATGGTGAGTACATACCTTTTGTTTCTCATGAATTTGGCTTTGCACTTGTGCTTGTCGGGATCAGTAACATTGGACACTCCTTCCTCTCTAATGTGGAGCGATATGACTAACTTGTGAATACCCGTATCATTCTGTTAAGGCCTCTGTAGTTAGTGAGATCCGTCTTTCACCAAAGATATCACCTAAATATGGGGGCTATATTACTGGGTTTAATAGCTTGTTAAAATATAGTATTAATCTAGAGAACCCAGTCCTTTTCAACTTGGGAAGAATTGTGTGAGGTGCAGATCTATTTTACATGAGGTTAGTACACTGAATAGACCCTTTTTTCCCTTCGGCATGACTTCTTGTGTAGTATCAAATTAATGGGCATTCCAGGCTAAGCTTTGCAGTTGAAAGAAAGATGAAGATAGAACTTAACATCCACACCTTAAACAATAAAAAAGTAAGCTGCCTAGATGCTTAACTTGCCTTTCAGGGAACCATGATATGCACTATCATAGATGCATAGCCCAAAGACCCATTCTGTATTACACAAATACCTGGTTACAACTCTTTCCACTCAAGTTTGAATCACTGAACAAGAAGATAGTATTTCCAGTTTTGTATTTTAAGCTTTCAAATGTGAGGTTATAGAAACAACTATTGGGACTGAACTACTTCACACCCAATTTACATAACAACACAAAGTGCAGTTTTGTGAGATGTTATTGCATTCCCTCCATGTTGCCTCCAAAAGTTCACTACCTCCTTGCTAAACTTACCCTCCTCATATAGGAAAATACTTTCTAGTCAGTGACCTAAATGATCACTCCATGGACTCGGAAAACTATGACTCAACCAATACTCAGGAGCAAAAATTACTATACTTCATAAACTTAAAACATTCTAGAATAGATAGTAAAATGCTGACAAGTAGGAACAACATGTTCAGTATCATCCTGATAAACATTGCTGCCAGCTGTGCTAAGCTAATATTACTCCACTCAACTTCTCATTCTTACCACAATTTCACATTCCTCAAATATGTTAAACCAACTGTAATAAAATTACCTTTCAGGATGTTTCAAATAGCAACTGTGTTATCCTGAACAATCACACTGCATGAATTAATTGGGACTGTATATTAGACCCCCCCCCCCACATACAAACACACACACAAGCACAGAACTAACTGATGAAGCAATCACAAATATCTACAATACTTTAAACAACTGAATTAATAAATTCATCCCCATGATTTTGGAAACCTGCAGTTAGCCTAACACTAGAGTTACAAAATTAACTAATTATTAAACCAAAAGAAAAGAACATATCATACCTTCAGACTTTACCTATCTTAGTACAAGAAGGCTAAGGTCAATATCATTCAAAAAGAACTCACAAAAGCAATCAAAGAAGCAGTGTTCATTCAGAGTTAAATTGCCTTCAGGTTAAATAACAGTAATGAGGTCTGTGACACCCCTGCCCTGGCCCAGTAATCAAGGAGCCTCAATCCTCACCACTAAAACCAGTGTGGGACGTGCACATTGGGAGGATGAACAGTACAGACATAGTAAAGTACAATTTCCCTTACTAGCACACAGAGATCACTGTCAGTCTGGGGCTGGTTTCTCCGTATCTGTCCAGATCCCCAATAAGACTCCCCTCTGGCACAGCTATAGGGTTAAGATCTCAGCCGAATGGTCAAGCCAAATCCTCCAGCACCCTCTCTGTCCAACCAGTGCTTTGTGTCCCTGCCCAAGTAGCTGACACACACATACGTTCACATTTGATTTATATACAAACACACAGACACTCCGGGGAAGGCTGGCACAGGATCACTAGCTAGGCCCCCTTCTGCCCAGACTATAAGGTAGAAATCACTGCCACCAACCACTCTTACTTATCAGCTACTAAAAGTCCCTTCCCAGAGGGTGACCACTTCTACTGTGTAATGTCACTATTATCCAAATGGTAAGTGTGACCGAGACTCGAAGGCTGTTGGAATGGCTTGTACAGTATCACCAAATACATATGCAAGTACTCTAAGAGCTTATATATCTCTATACAAAACCAGTCGCAATTAAAAGGTTTAAATATATTTAATAAATAATAAAAGCACAAGACAATACTCATTAACTCAACACAATGACAATAGAGTTCAGAATCACAGGAAACACTTTAAAATAAAGGATAGTCTCACATAAATATAGAAAATGTCTACACTAATCTTGCTATATTCCTATCTATCTCTAAGAGAAACTATGTTCTAAATAACTTACTTACAGAGCAAGGCAAAGTGCTGGTAAGAGGATGTTTACAGTTCCAGAACAAGATGCAAAATGCCCTGCCTTTTTCTCTGAGATAGTTCTTAAGTTAATAATACACGTTACTGCTAAATCATCTCAGATTACATTGTTCGTGTCACCTCTGTCTAAGTTTCCCAGGCTAGCAGGAGCTTACATTTTTAACATGTCTCTGTTAAAAATACTTATCTCTCAGAAGCTGACAATTCTCTTTTAGAAGCTTGCTTGGAACTGAAAGTCGTAAAACAGTTACCTTGGAAACCTGTAATTACCTCTGTTTCCAGACAATAGAAAGAAGCCCCTAGCCTAGACATCCTGTCCCTTAGCTGGGATAAACTAACTTTATAACACATCGTAAAACACTTTACTTATCAGCTTATTTTCTTAGAGTTTTGCAGGTTAACTCTCTGTATGTCCTTTTTCTACTATGAAACCATATATTTGCATTGACATGTAGTTTATACATGTTTCTGCTCTTTTCCAGCAGGGTCCACTGTAGTTACAATTTTAAAGGTCAGTACAGAACATATAGTTTTCTTACATTTTTAAGGCAAGCATACAAATCATGTTACTGTTCACAAATGACATATAATTGTTTACAAAATTATATCTAGCTGGGCTGGCAGTGTCACATTTCTATATAAATCATATTAATATTTTCAAGTGACATATAATTATGTACAAAAATCCATCTAGCTGGGCTGGCAGCATCTCTGTTTATCACAAGGTCTTCTACCACTGCACCAGAAAAATAAGGGAAGAACCATGGTAGAACAAAGTGGTATCATCATAATGCAGCCAAAAGATATAGCTAACACACTAGCATACAAATTTTGAGTAAATTTAGACTATAAAAGGGAAACCCATCCACTCTTTCTCCCTGTACTGGATTGTACAAAAAATTGCATCCAAAATGATTGCCTGTACCCTTGGTAAGGTCAAAAGAACCAGTTTCTTGAGCCAGATGCAATACTAGGAAGCCTAAATTGTGTATTCTGTAATAGCCTAGTTATGCACCTTCTTAATACAGCATTAGAAATGGCTACATCCCTGATATCTGGAAGAAGGCCACTGTAGTCCCAGTCTACAAGAGAGGATCTTCCACATATGGCAGTAATTATACACTGGTCAGCCTCATGGTTAAGTAGTGCAGTGTGAGGGAGAGAATCATCTTGGAACTTATTCAGACAGATAAAGGGAAACCTCCTTCTCCATGACCTTACGTAATACAGTTTTGTCATAGGCAAATATTTTATTGTTAACCTTGTAAACTTTTTTTAGAGAATGACTGAAGCCCTGGATGAAGGTTTATTTGTACATGCTGCTTAATTTGAACTGTCTCAAATGTTCAACCCTGTACCCTATGATGGAATCATACATAAATTCAGTGGTCTAAATAAAGGTATATAAAGCCAAAGTAACTTGGATACACTGCAGATGTCTACATCGTCTTGCACAATATAACAGGACTGCTGTCTGCATCATATCCTGTCCACAGTAGAGATCCTCAAGGCTCTATTCTACAGCTGTTTCTTTAGTATTTCTTTCTCAAATGTCAAAAATGACTCAATTATTCGGCTAACCAAATGTGCAGATGACTCTAAAGCTGGAGCATTGCCCCAGTTTCACCATCTCCCTGAAAACAGCACTTACCATTAGATATGAATGGGGCAGGAAAATGGCCTTGTCTTCAATGTCATAACTGCAGTATTCTTATATTTGGCAAATCCTACCACTACCAGCTTTATGTACTACTGATGGGGAAAAATAGAACTTGACAAAACATTAAAAGATGCTAGATTCCTTATAGATGACCTTTCTCAGAATGATAAAAATAAAAAAACACAGGAGGCTTATTCCTTCAAGGTAGAACTTCATATGTTTTATTCAATAAAATACAAAATCAGTTAAAATTTTCATTCTGTTTCGCAGCGTATCATCAGTCTGGGTGAAACTGAGTTAAACAAAGCCTTTTAAGAAGAATCACAATCATGATATCTAAATCACCAGTCAGAAGCATTTATTTGTAAAATGTTGCTTTCAGGAACATCTATATGAATAAAAAAATACATTTAGTTTTTTACTAAGCAAAACACATGCAAGACACTGTAACAAATGAGTACTAAAATGCATAAAAACTAATAAAACTCTGCATAACATAAAGTAACTGTCTAACAGTTAAAATTCAAAAGTTCATTTAAACCATGTTCTTTATTGGCTTCTAAAGGAACCTGCCAAAAAATACTCTTATCCAATACATTCTCAGTATGTCCATGTCTTATTCCTGAAGCTACCTTCTCCAAGCTTCT
This sequence comes from Protopterus annectens, assembly GCF_019279795.1. Taxonomy (NCBI): domain Eukaryota; kingdom Metazoa; phylum Chordata; order Ceratodontiformes; family Protopteridae; genus Protopterus; species Protopterus annectens. Next base: position 604,601,902 of record NC_056746.1, on the reverse strand, counting down.
CTGCTTATTACTACCTACACAGGCTATGGAGTTGCCCAAATGATTCTCCATGGAGTTGAGGGCCATGCCAGGGAGGTAGCTATTTCTCAGTTTCTCTTATCAGACCAATTATCCTGTTTTGTAAATTCCTCACCTGCCAGTTGGTGCAAATGGAGACAGTGCAAAACATCCTTAAAAGGTGGATTGAAGGACTTCAAGTACTGTTTTAGAGTCAAAAACTACTGCAACTTTTTTTTCTTTTCTCTGTATTGCATTACCTTCTTTAGAGATTACCTGTACTTGACAAAAAACACTAAAGGACAACTTACTATTTGAAACCCTTTGCTTAGATTACCTCCTGATGATCTGAACCGAAGAAGCCTTTCTATCTCAATAAAAAGTTATATCATCATATGTGAAATGTGACAGCTTTATATTTCAAAGACTCCTGTGCCTGTGGAATAAACTCCCCTTCTCTATCCTTCAGTTTAGGAAGGAAATGGAGGAGTATATTTATCCATTGTTGTCAAGTTACATTTAACTCATGTAATGCTGTTGTAATCCTATAAACAGCTATTGCCATCCAAATTTTCTAGGCAAGTAATGAATGGAAGTAGATTACTGTTGTTTCTACCATATCACACACCTATGGATAATTTAGAGTCACCAGTCCACTTACTTAATTTCTTTGATATGCAGGAACCAGAAGTAAATCCACATGAACCAGAAGACCTCTTGCTGTGAGGTGGCAATGCTACTAACTGTGCCAGTTTATCACCTAGATGATTACATAGACACCTACAATTTCCAACATGAGCTCTAGGACATTAAGTTTCTTGGTGGTGAATAGGCTTTGAGCTTATTCACCAATATATGTATTACATATTTTATTTATCGAGGTATATCTATTTTTATCTATGTATATATATATATATATATATATATATATATATATATATATATATATATATATATATATATATAGACAAATTCTAAGCACATCAAAAACCAATGTTTTGCAGGGGGGGGGGGGTCAAGCCTCCTGCACTCTCCATACCCCCTGCTAAGTATATTTACCAACTCTGAGGTTGCACAACCGTGGGAAAAGGGTATAAACCCATTCCTGGTATAACTACAATTTTCTCAATATTTTGTTTAGATTTTTTTTATTTATTGATTGATTGATTTATTTACTTATTTATTTTATTTTTTTGCTGTCAGTATTGGTTTATATATTTTTACTATTTAATGAGAGCATTAAATAGTATTAACAGCAATAACACCAATCTCTAAAAATAGCTTCCTCAGAAACATAAGAATTTTATTATTTACATGCGACAACATAAAACTTAAATTCCTTGTAGCCAACGTGGTAAATGCATTAAAAATAAAGTCCAGTTCATAAAATCTTCACAGATGATTTTAAATCAAATTAGTACTTACAGTAACTAAGCAGGTTTTAATGCACACACACACACACACACACACACACACACACACACACACACACACACACACACACACATACAGACATATATATATATATATATATATATATATATATATATATATATATATATATATATATATATATTTATTTTTTATAGATATAGATAGATAGATATGGATATATAGATAGATATAGATATATAGATATTCCACTCCCTTCCTTTCCTGACCTCAGGGACATCTTCCACACTTTATATGCTAGGGATAGCTTCCTGCCTGTTTCCTCCCTTCAGAATTGGCTTCCCTGGAGACTCATTGACCTGATCTTTGAAGAAACCAGGATACAGGAAAACAGGAATTGGAACACTTACATGTTTCCCTCTGTCCTAAATTTCTCAAAAAACACCTGATGTCCATCATTAGATCACTGTTGCAGTAGCATAAAGCTATACGGGGTGTATCCTGCCAAGGATATTGAATGTCCGGCCTGTATACAAAAGCTTTTGGGTGCCTTCCTTATGCACCACATGTCCCGTGAAATATAAGAAGAGCATGCAGATATAAAAGGGATGTATAGGCAGCAAAATACAGAACATTCTTGTTATTGAAGAGTTCAGTCACATGATTCATGTAAACTGGATCTTCAGTTTCAGCACTTAGTCATATTTCAGCTTTATGGGCAAGTAAGTACCCCTTTTGGTTCCTTTATTTTTCACTAAAAATATTGCTCTTTTTCTCTTTTGTCTGTCAGAAGGGGAACATGTGAGTGTGATAGACTGATCCTATACAAGGACTCCCACACTGCCTGGATCTTTTGTCTTGAGGAATAAAATGACATCTGTTTGTGCAGTATTTGCCTATTCTTTACCCCAAAAACGCATTTGCAGTAGGCTGAATAACCTCAATCTTTTCATGGAAAATCACTGACTCAAAGCGCTTATTTGTACCTTCATGGTTACTGACTTGTCTTCACTTGGCATCCTCCATGAGTCAAAGAAAAAGAGAAAAAAGCATTAGAGTACTGACAGGACTCTTGCCTTGACCTTTTTTCCCAGTTTGGGACTGACATACCTGCTGTGGTATTTTCAGAGCCACTGGACCATCAGTCCAATCTTCTCAATCCATCTGGTGATGCTCCAGAAGAAGCCATGAAGGTTAAGGAGAGTTAGGCATGTCCATTCAGACTAGACATCAAGCGAGTGCTCGAGAAGAAAGAACATAATTTTCTATTGACTAAATGGACAGATAGTATACTTCAGGTTTTAGTAAGAGAGGGGGTAGCAAGCTCCTCACGGAAATGCAAATGTCAGATGTTCTAAAACTATTAGGCTTAAAAAAAGCTAGGGAAAAATCCCAAAAGACTGAACATCTTTCCCTTCTTCCCACTCCAGCTAGTGTCAAGGGGTATCAAGAACAGTGGTATAGTTTTGCTAAAGGGCTTTTTAGGGCTTTCCAGTCTTTGCAGACCTCTACCTTTTCCTCTTAGAATTTTCTTCCATTCTAAGAGGAAAAGATCTCCTCTTCTTCTGTGGAAGAACTGTTCTCTGAGTCAGAAGAAGAAAGGATAGATTATTTTTCCCTGCTCTCCTCTGCAGTTCCTTACATGTCAAAAGTTTGAGGAAAACATTTCTACTGATTCTTCCACTGAGGAGATTTTATTTTCTGACACTATTTCAAAAATGAAAGACCTGGTTAAATTGGAGGGAAATTTCAAAGGCACAGAAAACATTATGAGCTTCTTAATGTTGACTCCCCCAAACCCCTGGTCATTGAACCAATTCTTATGGTTTTGTAGGATACTTTCAACTCTCTCTGTTCTTCTCCAGATGCTCAACCCCCCTTCACCCAAGAAACATGATAGGCTATATAAAGTGTCTGAGTCTCACAAACACCTATTCCAGTATCCATTGGCAGATCTTGCTGTAATCTCCATGGATAAGGAGAGTACTTCCAAGCCCTTGGCAGCCTCTCATACACAATGAGAAGGATAGCAGGGCATTCAATTGATTTGGGGGAAAGAAGGTATATGGTTCTTCAACCCTTGTCTTTAGGGCTATCAGTTGCCAGACCCACATAGACAAACATTTCCTTTAAACATTTTTAAACAAGTGGCAGATTATTTTAGGCCCTGCCTTCTTTGGATTCTAAGTTTTCCCTTTGAAATGTAACAACGTCTGCATCACAGCTCTAAAAGTGCTCCATCAAGTATTTCTGTGATGCAGTTTCTCAAGCAGCAGCCACAGGATCTGTAATATGTAGACTTGTCTGGCCTAGGTTACAGAATCTCCCTGGGGATGTGAACTCCCATGTTCTTATTGCCCTCTTACTGAAAGTTGCCTTTTATGGTAACTCCTCAGCTGTGATCCTGCAGTGTTTAGAGGAAAGGGGCAAGTTAATGCGGGGAGTAAACAGCTTTTTCTGTCACTGGTCTCTAAGTATAGCAAACTCTATCCCTCCAGCCCTGGACCTTTCTTCAGTAAACCATTTAAGCAGGGCTAGCAGTAACCAGGTAAACAGCAATATAAAAAGAAATGGCATGGGGAATCCAAGAGAGAGAAGAATGGCTCCAGGTCTCTACCTGGACCATAAAGAGTGTGTGACTACACAGGCACTCCCTCCCCTCCCCATCCTGGCCTACCTCTCAGAATAACAGACAATCTTTCTCTTTCTCTGTATTTCTAAAACAGAGTGAGAAGATCACACAGAAAAAACAATCAGTAAAAACTAAATGAAAACTCCAGCCAAGCTAGAATTTCCACTGTGTCCTCTCAAACCTCTTGTATCAGAGGCACATGGGATATATGCAAATGACCCTTATGAGCATCAGGTGTTTCAGCTATATGGCGATACTGAATGCCCATGACTTATTTCTTTTTAAGTCATTTCAATGGACAGTTTCAGGCCAATAAAGCCAAACCCCACTAGCTGTGGATATGCATATTTCGGCCTTGTTATGACCTCATCAGCATAGCACAAGCAGAGTGTTTGACTATGCATGAGAAACACAGGGCTGTTATACCCCTTCTCACTCTGTTTTAGTTTGTTAGTTGGGATATTTTGCAGTCACCCTAATGGTAATGGACATCAGCTGGGTATGCCATCTGGTGGAATAACCTGGTACAGACCATTGCAGCAGTAATGTGTATTAAAATCATAAAAATATAATTATGTGTGTATATTGAAGAAACAAATTCCTCAAATTGTTTTATAACTTGGCAGATCTAAGTTTTAATACCGGTTTTAAAGTTAGCATGTCATTAAGCCCTGGTGGGGTACTAGCATCCAAAATTAACTGCCAGTATAACTCCCTGTATTCCAGTCGAGTTTCCCATGGACCATCCCTAGGGTCCAGGGGGACCTCTATAACGAAAAATTGAAAATCAGGTTTATCACATGTTTGTGAATGTACAGAGCATTTTTGTCATTTTTCTTCCTAATGTCATAGACATGCTCGTAGATTCTTAGGGGTGGTCCTTGGGAAACTCGACTGGAATACAGCGGTTTCTTCAATATACACACATAATTATATTTTTTATGACATGTGTATGATATCTTTGAACATATATTAACTTACACACTTGTTTATGTTTTTATTTATTTTTTGAACATTTTAATACAATCTGCTGCATGGTCTGTACCAGGTTATTCCACCAGATGGCGAACTTGTTTTTAAACAATATTAGCAAGTCTTTTTTAAACATTTGTATTTAAACATTTGATGTATTTGATATCATAATACTTTGTGTTTTCACAAGATATGGCTAACAACAGTTTATGTGTTATATTTATGTTTTAGGAACTGTTTTACACAGTGTAATCACATTGAGACAGTTTAGGGTTAATTATGTTTAATTAATGATTGACACTGTTACTTTATTGGATGATTTAAATTGACAAGGGTTATATAAATGTTCATTTTGGAGGGAACAGTTAATCTGATGAAGTTTGGATGACGAAAACGTAAAAGGAATTTTATTACAACATTATTCTTGTTCTGGTCTGTGGTTGGTGTATGTGTTCTCGTGTGTACAATAAACGGACTGTCAACACTGCTGGTTTCCCTGTGCTTTGTGCAAGTTTATCAGTTTTTCATGTTGGCACTGAGATCACTTTGTTTATCTTAAAAAGAGATAAGTTGTAGGCATTCAGTATTGCCATATAGCTGAAACACCTGATGTTCATAAGGGTCATTTCTATATATCGCATGTTCCTCTGATACAGGAGGTTTGAGAGGTCACTCAGTGGAAGTTCTAGCTTTGCTGGAGTTTTCTCTATATTTCTGGGAACAAATAACAATCAGTTCTTGGGTACTAAGAATAATTCAAAAGGTTAAATGTATAAATGTAAGAGCAATCACCACGAAGGTATCACCAAAACACAAACGGCAGCTTGTTCCAGATAAAATCCAATGGCAGTCGTTTAAAGTTGTAGCAAAAATGTTTATTCAAAAACAGAACATGAGCGCTTTCGCATAGCCAAGCTATGCTTCATCAGATGTATTAGTTCAAAATAAAATATCAGGTACATATATACAGCCTTTTGGCGGGCTCATTAGGTACACATACTGCAACTAATCAACTAGGCAATTAATAGTCATGGAGACCAAAACAAATTAAAGAACGTCAAGTAAAACTATTCATAAAAACTATGCAAAAAATTCTAAAATCATAGATCGTTCCAGCGATCTTATCAAACACAACACTGATGATCTATATATTAACGCCAAAAAACCAAGGACCATCAAACTTCCATCGGAATTGTTAGTAATGTGGCAACATTCATTCTTATGAATAATGCAGTGATTACATTGTCAACTATAGCAAAACACTACTCACGGGCATAGATTCAATACTAAGTAGTTGTTCCGTGGATCACCCTGAAGTGTCCCTATCAGAATCGTATTCGCCAACAACATGATGATACAACCAGAAATTGTATCATTAGAATCCTTACTGGATTTGGAGCCATAAGCGTATCTATACTTTAGTTTTACACTATATGAAAGACGGGCAGACTCACGTATCTGCACGGGAGATCACGTGCTTTTACGTGCCTATAGGGCATCTTAAGAAAAGCAAAGCGATCTTCTTGGTCCTAATGCCTTAAGCTTACAGTGCATAGCAGACGTTTAGTCATCAATCGATGTTACTTCAAACTACACATTTTCAATAAAAAGGCGTTAGTTCATGAGTCATATTGAACTAAACACCCTATCATCCCTAAATATTTAAAAGATCATAAAATTAAATAGCAATGCTAGTACAAAGTAATAAAGAATATAAGGAGTATGAAAAATAAAACAACCTACGTGCCATGAAAAATGTAAAACAACAATAACCAACTGTAAAATATGAGCCGGTAGATTAAAAAAACATTTCTACACACCAAATGTAACACCTGCTCCAATGGATGTATTGAAAGCCAAACATGTAGTCTGATATTGAAAATGCATTCAGCAAAGCTAGCCAAACGACTATACGAATTGCACATACTATATAAAAAATCAGAAAGTATGCTTCAAAACTCAAACCATCCTGATGCACTCTGAATGACATGTGATAAAAAATATATATATATGAACCAACGTATATGGAGAATGGTTCCATAAATAAAAAATCAGGGTGTTGGATCATGAGACTAGAAAACACCTGAACACCCATTATGGATGAAAGGCAATACTCATGCTGTAATACTAGTTATGATCAACAATTGTAGAGTATGTAGTATGAATTAATTACACCAGTGAAAATGCCAGATATGTCTAAAGGACCCATCAGAACGTGGCTGAGAAGTATAGCAATACCATATGGACATGTGGAAGATAAATCCATCATAGTTCGATAGCACTATGTATGTAAAAACCATATGGAGAACACTTACTCAGAGTATAACCCGGTGTTTCCTTATATGATTCTACCTGCGTTCAACTAGTGCAGGTTTTAAGGGTATAGAACTGTTCAGGCCCGGTGGAAGATGCGCTGCTAATTTTAATATCCAATGTAGCTCAGCTTTGGCCAACATGTGCTCAGTATTGCCTCCCCTTAATGTAGGTGTAATGACCTGTAGGACCCTAAAAGTAAAAAAGTGAGAATGATTATCCTGCACGTGTCTAGCTAACGCATTGGTTTCCTCTTGTCTCCGAATTTCGTAAAGATGGTCATAAATGCGATCACGCAATCTTCTTTTGGTTAAACCTATGTAGAAGGCTAAACAAGAGGAGCAGGTAGCCAAATAAATCACATTCCTAGTATTGCAATCCGCATAAAATTTAGGTTTGAATATTATGTCCATATTGGGATGCTTAAACTCCTGCGTTTTGCTTAGGCTATTACACCTAGGGCAATGTAGGCATGGATGAGTCCCTTTAATTACTACATCACCCAAGAGTAAACCAGTAGGTTTACCTACATTAGTAATATGCTGATCGTTGCAAAGTTGTTTCTTAAGGTTATCACTGGTTTTATAACAAAACCTGGGGGTGGGACCTACTATATCTTTAATTTGCTTATTCACGGTGAGAACATTCCAATTTTTTCTGATGATACCTCTAATGCTTTCTACTTCATTTGTATATTTAATAACATAGTGTATATTGTTTTCATAAGAGGTCAATTCCATAGAGGCTTTACTCCTATGTCCATGTAATGTAAGGGATTTTCCAGTGGTGGCTAGATCTATGTCACCAATGATATCACGTCTGATTTTTCTGACCATATTCATATCATAACCCCTTTCTTTAAATAAAAGTTCTAATTTATTGGATTCCTCAAACAGGTCATTCTTACTTTGACAGAGTCTAAGTACCCTAATGAACTGGCTAGTTACTATCCCACGAAATGTGTAGGCTGGATGCATGCTATCCGCAGCTAGCAATGCATTTAAATTGACAAGGGTTATATAAATGTTCATTTTGGAGGGAACAGTTAATCTGATGAAGTTTGGATGACGAAAACGTAAAAGGAATTTTATTACAACATTATTCTTGTTCTGGTCTGTGGTTGGTGTATGTGTTCTCGTGTGTACAATAAACGGACTGTCAACACTGCTGGTTTCCCTGTGCTTTGTGCAAGTTTATCAGTTTTTCATGTTGGCACTGAGATCACTTTGTTTATCTTAAAAAGAGATAAGTTGTAGGCATTCAGTATTGCCATATAGCTGAAACACCTGATGTTCATAAGGGTCATTTCTATATATCGCATGTTCCTCTGATACAGGAGGTTTGAGAGGTCACTCAGTGGAAGTTCTAGCTTTGCTGGAGTTTTCTCTATATTTCTGGGAACAAATAATCAGTTCTTGGGTACTAAGAATAATTCAAAAGGACTTCAAATGACAGTGGAAATCCATCCATATGTCCATAATTCTTTTCCTTCCAAAAATCCAAACACATATGTTCCTTCAGATACTTTAAGAAATGCTAGTTCAAGGGGTGCTAGAACCTGTCCCTCACTCCCAGCAAGGAAAAGGATTTTACTCCAGGATTTTTCTTGTACACAAGAAAAGAGGCATATGGGGACCATTATTAGATTTTTCATTTCTGAATTAATTTCTAATAATTCTAAAGTTCAAAATGTTAATCCTACAGTCTTTATTTGCTCTTCTTCCTTCCCAGTCCTATTTAGTAACCCTAGATCTCAAAGATGCACATCACCATATTCTAATTCACAAAGACTTCTCGTGTTACTTAAGATTTTTTTGTGTCTGGGTTACATTTTCAATATACATCATTACCTTTCAGACTTTTCACAGCTCCAAGAGTATTTAAAAAATGCTTAACTCCAGTAGTTGCCTTCTGCAGACTCATCTTAGTGTACTCCAGACATTCCTTCTTTTTACCTTAAAACTCTTCTGAAAACTGGGTTTCAAATTGAGCCTGAAGAAATCCTCTCTACTTCAGTCTCAAAGATTAACATTTCTAGGATGCCTTTAACTCTAACTTTAACTCTCTCATCATGGCTTGCCTCCCTCCAGAAAAGGTTTTATTTTACGATCGACAATTTATTGATGTGGCTCACCAGACCATTTCCACAACAAGGGACTTGCTATATGGAGCACCCCATATGCTCCTGGTGGGTGGAATATATGAAAAGTGCCCAAAACTTTGAGAAGGTGACTGGTGGGGGGGCATATAGATTGTGCTTCTGCAATTAGTGATCCATATGAATTAAGTTTACTTATGAGAACTGTTCTTTATGGAGTTTCAGACTGTGAGCAGCCACACTCTTCTGTCTGCATTACCTACACATTTGCATTGTATTTACTAAGCCAGTAGTGATTTTATTCCCTTACCAGTGCATTAAAACTTTTTTTTTTTAGGTTGACGGATTCTTAAGATTAACTGAAGAGCAGAAAACAGCCCTGAAGTGGAAACTGCTTTTGGAACGCTGCAAAATTTACCTCAAGGTAATATTGTAAGAATTAGTAAAAATAATATTGATGCTTATACTTTATCAGTATATATTGTAGTCATATTTGTGAAACATCTGATGTGAAGTTGTTCAGTCTCGGTGTTCATTCTTTACTGATGGGTTCGGAGCCAGTCCCTTGGCCCCAGTATTGCCACATGCAAAGCTCGAGGTCTTCCAGTAGCTCGAGGCCAAGTCCCTATCCCATGATGCACTGTGAATTACCTCAGATCTAGTTTGCCGCGGCATTTGATCGGAGGTTCCAGTGAAAGCTCGAGCCAGTAAACTTTAAAAATTTCTATTTCGTAGCTCTATTACATAGCATTAGTAGTTTTTTGATATAGGTAGTTAGATAGTTAGCTCTTATAGCCTCCTTGCAGTTCCCTTCCCATGTGTTTATATATTTACGCTTTAAATATTTGGCCTCGTTGTTTTGGCCTAGTTAACTTCTCATAGCATTTTCTATAGTATTTATAGTTCTACTTGGAATTTAATTGCTTTTTAGTGATTTCTATTATTATAAGAGTTTTTAGATACTTTTATCTCAGGCTCGTCTGTGTGTGTGTGTTAGAGCCTATTATTTTTCATACTAATTTTTTGATCTTGTGTGTGATTAGGATAGTAACATGGTGGATGATAAGGACAAACATCCCAAATCCGGTTTTAAAAAATGTCCGGACTGTAATCAAAAAATGTCAGTGACTGATGGGCATGTTACCTGTGTATATTGTTTAGGGGCTGTCCACTTACAAGAATCTTGTGCTATCTGCTATCTGCCATTCCTTTTCATCCAGGGTTTTGCTAGAGAGAAAAAGGAAATTAATGGACAGGGGTTTGATAAAACACCCTTTTCAAGAGGCATTGAGTGACCAGGATGTTGCAAGCAAATCTTCTAAGTCATCCAAGACATCTGTCAAATCTAAGGATTCCAAACACTCAGAAAAGTAAAAAAATCTGATAAGTCTGCGACATCGGCTCCACAGGTTTCGGAGCCGACTGTCCTTTCTTTTTGGAGCCAGCCTAAAGCCTTGGAGCCGGTATCTGAAGTGCCTCAGTCACCATTACTTCAGTTGGCACCATCTGTTCATTCATCTAGGTCATCTGACAGCCTTTCAGATTTGGATATGGATCGATTGTTGCAGAAGCTTCTACAGGCACCAGGACTTGCTAAACTGTTGTCAGCTCCAACCCAAGTGGCTTTGGAGCCAAAGACCACTACTCCTGCTTCATCTACTCCTTCGAGCCATACCGGTCCTTCGGAGTCTGAAGAATCAGACCTGTTGATTGTGGAGCCTTTGGGGTCGAAGCCTGTTCCAGTGTCCTCAGCTCCATCCACTCTGATATCCTTGGTGCTGACCGGGGATTCTAGGAGCAGATACTCTCCAGTCGGATCGGGAGAGGATAGTCGAACCAACTTGTCAGTGCTGACTCTTCCTCTCGGGGCTTCGGCTCGGATGAGCTCAGCTTCTACCTCAGGCTCGGAGCCCACTGCTTCGGTGTGGGAGGGTTTGACGGTTTCCTCGGATCTGTTGACTCCTTCCCATCAAAGCAGTGGTGCCTTTGGTGCCATTAGGAGAGTTTTGTCTCCCAAGGCATCCTCAGCTTCAGGCCTTGCTTCCTCATCCCCTAAAGTGCCATTGTCTGCTTCTGCTTCCATGATCCAGGCTAAGCGTAGAGACCCAGAGCCCCAGGTAGCCCCACAGGGTGGCCCCTGCTTTTCTGAGACCTCTCCAGAAGCCCCCACTGAGGAGGCCCCTAGGAAGAGATTGTGCAAGAGGAGACACTTGGACTCCCCACAGGAGTCTTTAACATCTGCTACTGACTTGGATGAGTCAGAAGGGTCCCCACGGTCCCCATCTTAGGATATTTCCTTTGCTGAGATACTTGAGATCCTTAGGCAGAAGGGTGAGTGGCAGTCCAAAAACCCTTCTGAGGATGAGTCAGTTCTCATGAAGGCTTTCGGGTCTCAGCCCTCAACCTCTTGGGTGTCTCTGCCCTTTGCTGAGCTCATGCAGCTGGTTTCTCGAAAGGCATGGGAGTCACCGGACTCTACGGAGCCTGTCCCTAGGAAGCCTAACAAATTTATATCAGCCCCACTAGACAAAACATTCTTAGCTAAAGTAGCTCCTGTTGATGCTATGGCGGTGGCGGCAGCCACCAAAAAGGAAATGTCTGAGACTTCCTCGTCTATCCATCTCCTAATAGAGAGTCTAGGATTATGGATAGATATGGGAAACGCATGTTCAGTTCAACGACTTTTGCTCTCCGTTCACTGAACTACTTAACCCATTTTACTAGGTTGCAAAGAGATCTCCTTAAGGAGTTGGGAGATACTGTTCAGGGTACAGTAGCTGCAGGAGCCTCTGATAAAGTTGCTGCCCAGCTTTCCACCCTAAATTCTATTGCCAACTCATCCATGCGTCCCATATCAGAGGCAGCTGATGGAATGAGTAGGGCAGCGGGTACAGGAGTCACTCTTAGAAGATATTCCAGGATGCACGTGTGTTCCTTCACGGAGCCCTTCAAATCGTCCTTCGTGAACACTCCCTTTCATGGCTCATCCCTTTTTGGGCCTAAAGTGAAGAAACCTTGACCAGGTGTGAACAGGAGGGAAAGACTCTGCCATCAGAGTCTGGTTTTCCACCCCTACCCAGCCTTATCCCAAAGGTTAAAGGGGAGGGAAAATGTGGTTCCGGAAAGCCCAAGGAGCCTTTCAGGACACATGTGGTGAACCCCCCCTCCAGGGACAGAGGAGGGGGTAATAATGGAAGATGCCACCCTCGCGGCAGAGGAGGTCTGCAACACCAGGGTGACAAGAGATCACTTCTCTGGGCAACCCTACCAGCGTTCCTGAAAGGAGGCCTGACTGTCCTGCTCTGGAGGCAGTCGGGGGGTCACTTATCTTTGTACCCAGACACCTGGCTAAAAATAACAAATGACAGCTGGGTACAAAGTATCATTTCCAGAGGGTACTTCATACCATTCGCCGCACCCCCACCAACCATAAGGAGAATCCCGGATGTTCCACCCAGTTGCAGGGAACAGGCAACTGTAGAGGTCCGAAAGTTGCTAGAAAAAAAGAGTCATCCAGCCAGTCCCGGCAGACCAAGCAGGATCCAGAATTTACTCAAGATTCTTTTTGGTTGCAAAGAAAACAGGGGCCTGGAGACTTATTTTGGACCTCAGCAGACTCAGCCAATATGTAAAGAAAGAGAAGTTCCGGATGGTCACGCTTCAGTCTATACTCCCCTTTTTAGGAACAGACAATTGGATGTGCTCAATAGAGCTCAAGGATGCATATTATCACATAAAGATGGCCAGGCCATCCAGAGATCACCTGCATTTCTGGCTGAGAGCCAAACATTATCAGTTCCAAGCCCTGCCCTTTGGTCTCACTACAGCCCCCAGAGTGTTCACCAAATGCATGGCAGTGGTCACTGCTCACCTGAGGCGTCTAGGATTCCAGGTGTTTCCATACCTCGATGATTGGCTCCTTGCCGCCACCACCAGGCATCAACTGATTCAGGCATGGACCACACAATATTGATTAAGCTCTTGCAAGAAAGACCTTCAGTGGTGGGTGACATCTCTTCATGTCACCATAGGATGCCCCGTTGTTCAACCCCATCCAGTGGCCATTGTGACCACGGACGCTTCCCTGATAGGGTGGGGGCATTTTCAGGGAAAAACTGCCCAAGGCACATGGACCGATCAGGAGTCACATTTACATATCAATGTCTTGGAGATGAGAGCAGTACTTTTGGCGTTGCAGTACTTCCAGGACTCTCTTCCTCTAGGAACGATTGCAATTCAGACAGACACTGTCAGTAGTCTGATATTTGAACAAACATGGGGGAACCAGATCTTACCCCCTTTGCCGAGAAACCCTGAGTTTGGCAGTGGGCTGTTTCCTCCCAGCACTTTCTGTTGGCAACGCACATCCCAGGGAGATCCAGCATGATAGACAAACTAAGCAGGGCAATCTTGTTGCCACACGAGTGGTCCCTCAAGAAAGAGATTGCGGACAGGATTTTCCGCAAATGGGGCCAGCCTTGCTGTGACCTTTTGCCAGTCTCCTCTATGCATTTCCACCAATACCATTGATACCCAAGGATCTACAGAAAGCAAAATCCCTGGGAAGGACCATCATTCTTATAGCCCCTCATTGGCCTCGGCAGATTTGGTTCTCATTCCTTCAACCTCATCTCTTGGAGGATCCCTGGATTCTGGACCCAGATCCAGACCTCCTGACACACCCGTTGGGGGACCTTCATCCCTCTCTACAGTCATTGAAGCTGACAGCTTGGCTGCTCCAGTTCCCCTCATAGCCAGGCTTCATAACTTTTCCAATGAGACAGAACAGATCCTTTTGTCTTCTCATAAGCCCTCCACTAGGAAATTATATCTTAGTAAGTGGAAGAGATTTTCCATAATGGCCTCTAAAAATAATAATGATCCTTACTAAGCCCCCATGACATCCATACTAGAATTCTTGACTATGATCTTTAACAAAGGAGCGGCAGCAGCAAAAGTTCGAGTTCAGTTGGCTGCTATTTCTAATTTTCATCTTGGGGTTGACGGTTTAAATATCATGTCCCACAAGTTATCCAAAGTTTTCTCAAGGGGACATTTCCCACCTGTGAAAACTCCCTATTCTCCATGAAATCTAAATGTTATGCTTTCACGTATAATTCTCCCTCCGTTTGAACCAGCATCATCTTGTGACCTCAAATATTTGTTGTGGAAAACCATTTTTCTGGTAGTTATTACTTCTGCCCACAGAGTGTCAGAGCTTCAGGCTTTATCTATCAACCCTCCTTATTTGATTTTTCATGCTGACAGAGTATCACTTAGGACAAATCCTTCATTTTTGCCCAAAGTTTGTTCAGAAACCAATATTAACCAAGTTATTGAGTTACCAATTTTCTTCCCTAATCATTCCAACAAGTTAGAGTATATGCTGCACCATCTTGATGTTCACAGACAGCTCAGATTTGGATGGAACAAAAGATTTCAGGAAATCAGACCAGCTCTTTGTTTTATTCTCTGAATCCAGGAAAGGTAGACCAGTGGCTAAAACAACTCTGTCTAAATGGTTATCTGATTATATCACCTTTGCTATTCAGCTGCTAATATGCCTTTGCAACACAAGATTAAAGCTCACTCAACCAGAGCAGTTTCTACATCCTTTGCATTTTCAGCCAAACTTCCCCTCGATAATATTTGTGTAGCAGCCACTTGGTCACAACCTCATACCTTTATCCCTCATTACAGAGTTGATAAGGCCTCCAAGGATAGAGCCTCCTTTGGGTCTACGGTCCTGAGAAATGTGCTCCCATGAGCCACCCGAGATTGATAGTGCTTGGGACTCTACCTGTCAGTTAAGAATGAACGGCGAGATTGAACAACTTCACATTAAGAAGTTATGTACTCACCATAATGTTCCATGTGAGTTGTTCATCTCGCCTTCATTCTTACGTCCCTCCCTTCTACCCCCTCCTGGCTGATAGTTGACCTAGATGTTGGTTTCATCCTTGTTGCTCAAATTCTTCTTCCCTTCTTTACGAGAATAACTATTATATATGGTTATAGTATATGGAGCAAACAAGATCTGAGGTAATTCACAGTGCGTCATGGGATAGGGACTTGGCCTTGAGCTACTGGAAGACCTAGAGCTTTGCATGTGGCCATACCGGAGCCGTGGGATTGGCTCTGAACCCATCAGTTAAGAATGAAGGCAAGATGAACAACTCACATGCAACGTTATGGTGAGTACATAACTTCTTATTTTTTATTTAAAGTCATTTACCTTTTACATATTCAATCTAGAATCCAGACAGATATTGTACTATGCACATCATCACCTTAAAATTCATATATATATACCTTATAGCACACCCATCTTATTTAGTGCGTCCCAGTCAAGACTGTCCTTCCTATAAAACTCTACCAGTGTCAAATCCTTGCTTCAATATAAAGTGCCAGTTCTACAAGTTCAAGACCATTCATCAGCATCAGGATCTGTAAAGGGAGACGTATTATGTTATGTTGTCCTATCTCGCCATCATTCTTACTGGATGGGTTCGGAGCTGATCCTCGGCTCTGACTCGGCCGAATACACTAGCTCGAAGTCTCTAACCTGGCTTGTAGCAGAAAAGGTATCCCATCATGCAGTGGTGTAATTCCTCAGATCTCATTTGCCGCTTCGCGAGTTCAGATGCTCTCTTCTTGGCCATGGCTAAGTTCTTTAAAGATTCATATTTTTTCTATATATTTAGTTAGTTGTTTAGATACTTGTTCTTCTCTATTTTTAGTATGATGTAGTTAATAGTGCAGTTTAATCTTGCTACTGTGTGCTTGCTTGTTGGCTGTCATTAATCGCAAGACCATTTTCTATTTTTTCCATCAGTTTTTGTAGTGGTGTAGTAGTAGGTTACTGTACAATAGTTATCTGCGTATATTAGCTCATTTTAGAGAGCTAAATACACGTTTATCTTAAAAGGTTTTGTTCTTTGTTTCCTTTTTTGTAGCTCTACTAGGTCCGTTTAAGTTAGCAAGCCTAGTGCCTGTTTAACTTAGAGGGCAGAGCTGTTCCTGTGTTTTTTCGCCTTTTTCAGTAGATGTCCTTCTTTATTATAGTGTTTGGTAGAATATTAACCTTTGTGTGTGTGTTAGTTTTTCTATAAAGGTATAATTACTTCTTACTTCCTTTTTGGTATTAGTTGTGTTCCTTCTTATTATATCTACAGAAACTAGAGAGAAGGGACCTAAGCCATCAGGCTTTAAAACGTCCCAGAAATGTGCACAAAAAATGTCTATCACAGATGGGCATAATATTTGTGTTTACTGTTTAGGGGCCATTCACATCCAAGAGACATGTACATTCTGTCATTCTTTCAGCTCCCGTGTAGTACAGGAAAGAAAAAACAAGTTAATTCTCAAGGGACTCCTGAAACCTTCCTTTGATGAAGCTCTACAAATTACTTCTTCTTCTAGCAAGTCCCCTTCCACTAAAAGTAACAAAGCTACAAAGAGACCATCTCCCTCTTCTTTGGCTCTTTTGGAGCCTCCTCAAAAATTGACTAAAACTTCTGATATTTTGACCTCTTCAGCTCCACAGCCGGCGGAACTGAGAGAGATCATAGATTTGGACAAATCAAGTCCTTCGGCTCCATGGTCTTCGGAGCCGAAAGAGACTTTTTTTCTGAGCTGGTCCACTGAACTTCTACCAGTCTCTCCCCTACCTTGAGATCTCCCATACTGGAGAGATCTCACTCACCAACCATCTCCTCTAGGTCCTCTAGGGGTTTATCAGACAATGATGTGGACAGGGTCTTGTGCAGACTTTTGAAGTCGCCGACGCTGGCTAAATTGTTTTTAGCTCCGACCCAACCGCCTTCGGAGCCATCCAAAGCTATTTCATCCACGATTATTCCTCCTCTGACCCAAGCTGGATCTTCGGAGCCAGAATGCCAGGTACCGCTTGCTGTAGACTCTTCGGTTCCGAGATCCCTTCAGCAGATTTTGGAACTGATCCCTGCTCCGACAATCTCGGTGCTGTCCGGGGTGTCTTGGAGCCGAAGTTCTCTGGTCGGCACCAGGGGGGGGGGGTGCTCAGACCAGAGTTTCTTCAGTTCCGAGTTCACCTCTCGGAGCTTCGGTTTGGCTCGTACATCAGCCTCAGAGCTGATCTCCATGGAGCTGTGGATTCCCTCTGTTTCCTCAGAACTGGAGGTGTCCTCGGAGCCAGGGGGATCTGCCTTCGAGCTGATGAGGAGTGTGCTGTCCCTGCCTACAGCTCTACACAAGGATACTGGTATTCTTCCCCCAAGGCTTCTGTCTCGGCACCACCTCATCCACAGGACAGCAGAGATTCAGACTCTCAGGGAGCCCCATTGGGCAAACCCCACTCTTCCGAGACCTCCCCAGAATACCCTTCGGAGGAGGCTCCTCGAAAGAGAACATGCAAGAGGAAGCATGTAGACTCCCCTAATGAGTCCATCACCCCTGACACTGACCTCGAGGAGTCAGAAGGGTCCCCACGGTCATCCTCTGAAGATATCTCATTTACAGATATCCTAGAAATCCTGAAACAGAGAGGCGGCTGGAAAATCCTCAACCCTTCTGATGAGGAGTCGGTGTACCTGAAAGCTTTTGGATCTCAACCTTCAGCCTCCTGGATGTCTCTGCCTTTTGATGAGCTATTGGAGTTGGTTAGTCGAAAGGCGTGGGAGTCACCAGACACTATGGAACCAGTCCCTCGGAAGCCAAATAAGTTCTTATCAGCCCCTTCTGAAAAAAAATTTCACACGAAAGGCATTCCTGTAGATGCTATGGTGGTAGCAGCAGCCACCAAGAAGGAACTTTCTGAAACGTCTTCATCTGTCCATCCACTGAACAAGGACTTTCAAACAATGGACAGATATGGGAAGCATATTTTTTTGTTAGAGACTTTTACCCTTAGATCGCTGAACTACCTTACGCACTTTATGAGACTACAAAGAGATCTCCTGAAGAAGTTAGGAGATACTCTCCAAGGTTCATTGGCTGTGGGGGTATCAGAAAAGGTGACCTCTCAGCTCTCTACCTTAAATTCCATTGTTAACTCCTCCATGAGACTATAATCCTATGCAGCAGGTGGAGCGAGCAGCGCAGCGGGTTCAGGAGTTTCCCTGAGGAGACACTTCTGGATGAGCTTGTGTAACTTTGCGGAGCCTTTCAAGTCTATCTTTACCAATGCCCCTTTTGATGGTTCCTCACTTTTTGGACCCAATGTCAAGGACACACTCACCAGATACGAGCAGGAAGGGAAAACTCTCGTTGCCATTGGAGTATGTTTTTCCATACCTTCAAGACCTTACCCTAAAGGTCAGAAGAGTGGAAAATGTGGTTCAAAAGATCCCAGGGAGTTTTTCAAGACGCACAAGGTGAACCCTTCCCCAGGGGCAAAGGGGGAGGCAATAATGCTAGTTGTCATCCTAGAGGCAGAGGGGGTCTGCAAAACCAGGGTGACCGTGATTCCTTTTGCAGCCGGCCCTACCAGCGCTCTGCTCTGGAGGCAGTCGGGGGGGGGGTTAACTTTGTACCCAGTAGCACGGCGAGATATCACATGAGACAAGTGGGTACAAAGTATAATATCCAGAGGCTATTCCATTCCTTTTTGCCCTCCTGTCCCACAGATTAGAACAATCCCGGATGTTCCACCCAGTCAGAGGGAACATACAACTATAGAAATTCAAAAGTTGCTAGACAAAAGAGTCATCCAAAAAGTCCCTGAAGACCAAATAGGATTCGGAACTTACTCAAGATTCTTTTTAGTGCCAAAAAGAACAGGGGGCTGGAGACCCATAGTGGATCTCAGCAAACTAAACGAATCCATGAAGAAGTCCAAGTTCCAAATGGTGACACTGCAGTCAGTTCTTCCCTTTTTAGGGAAAGATGATTGGATGCGCCCAATAGACCGCCAAGATGCGTACTACCACATAAAAATGGACAGAGCATCAATGAGTCACTTACACTTCCGCCTGGGAGCCAGTCATTATCAGTTTCGAGCTCTGCCATTTGGTCTCACTACAGCCCCCAGAGTGTTCACCAAATGCATGGCAGTAGTCACGGCTCACTTGAGATGTCTGGGATTCCAAGTGTTTCCATACCTAGACGACTGGCTCCTAACTGCCACCACCAAGCATCTACTTCAGCAGGCGAGGCACCACTCTTCAAACTCGTTCTCGGTTAGGGATGACAGTGAATTTACAAAAATCTGCCTTTATTGCCCTGTCAACATATTACATTCATAGGCGCAGATCTCAACACCATCTCCATGATGGCACACCTGGCTCCCAACAGGGTTTCTGTTCTCAGACAACAAATAGCCAACTTTCTACCCAGAAAGAAGGTGAAGGCAAAGACGATTTTGAAAGTCCTAGGAAAGTACAGTTGTGTACACTTACCATAAATGTACATGTTCAAGTGTATTCACTGTTGCAGTCATTACATTTGGGTAATCTGCTGGCAGGTTGCCCTCCGTCAGCCTGATTAACAAAGTCTTGGGTCCTGCGTCAGTTGCTGTCCCTTCTTCCATGATGTCAGGTCGTCAGGGGTATAAAACATGCAGCTGACGCCATTACATCAGTTTTTCTTGCCCCAGATGTCAGGTGCCCCCCAAAAGGGGAGCTAAATATTTAAGTAATTAAAAACACAAAAATATATACCTCCAAACAAAAGCAAATACACCAAAAAGGCTTTTAAGCATAGTAAAGGAAAGAAGAGGTATAGTAAGAGAAAAAGCAGGGGGTTGGAGGGAGGGTAATCAGGACTGCAACAGTGAATACACTCAGACATCTACATTTAAGGTAAGTGTACACAACTGTACTATGTTCTTCATGTTTCACTGTTGCAGTCATTACATTTGGGTAGATTCCCAAAGCTATGGTTGGGAGGATGGATTTATACAGCATTAGGACCAGTTACAAGGCTGTGCAGGACAGCAGAGGCAAAGCCAGCTCTGGATTTAGAGAAGAAAGGTAAATGGTAATGTTTGGTGAACGTATGGACTGAGCTCCAGGTAGCAGCTTCTAGAATGTCTCTGGTAGGAATACCTCTGAGAAAGGATGTAGAAGTAGATCCTGCCCTGGTGGAATGAGATCTGATCCCCTGGGGGATAGTTTTACCATGGTGCATATAGCAGAAACAAATACAATGGCTTATCCATTTGGAAATAGTCTGCTTTCAAATAGCCTTTCCCTCTGCCCCTGCAGCAAATGCCACCAGTAGTTGTTCAGATTTTCTTTGAGATTTTTTTCCTGTTTAAGTAAAATGTAAGTTGTCTGTGTACATCCAATGAATGCAGAATCCGTTCCCCCTTGTTCTGTGGATTGGGAAAGAAAGTTGGCAAATGAATGGTCTGATTAAGAGCCACACTGGATACCACCTTAGGCATGAAGGATGGATTGGTCCTGAGAGACCCCCCTGTCTGCATGAAAATGAATAAAAGGCTCCACTGCCATAAGAACCTGCAATTTGGAAATCCTTCTACCTGAAGTGACTGCTAAAAGGAAAGCTGTTTTCCAGGAGAGAAATTTTAAGTCTGCAGTAGCAGCTGGCTCAAAAGGAGGGAGAGTGAGTTTTTCCAATACAAAATTGAGGTCCCAGACAGGGGTGGAGCTCTCCTGGGTGGTCTTAAGCTTTTGGCCCCTCTGAGATACTGCTTTAGCAGAGGATGAGAGAAGAGGGGAGGTTCTGTGTTGTAATGAGCTGAAATGGCCGAGGCATGGATTTTTAGGAAGAAAAGGACAGGCCCTTGTGAAGCATCTCAGTTAAATATTGCAAAATCTGAGGAATATTGGGCACTGTTGTGCTTATCCCTTGTGATTGATTCCAGGCACAGAATCTTTTCCATTTGTCATCATAAGATTTTCTAGTACTAGGCCTTCTTCCTTCCAAAATGACATCCATCACAGGTTTGCTGAGGGATGCCAAGAGTGAATTTAGGTGATTAGCCACACTGCAAGATTCAAAGTTTGGAGCTGAGTGTACAGAATTTGGTTGTTCAGCTGAGACAGTAAGTAAGGTGTCTAAGGCAGGTGCCACGGTGGAAGGTGTGACACATTGCGCAGGAGTGGGTACCAGTGTTGGCGAGGCCAGTCTGGAGCAATCAAAATCATTTTTGGTTTGTCCTGTTTGACTTTTAGTAGATCTTTGGAGAGCAGAGGCAGAGGGGGAAAGGCATAGACTGATAGGTTTTTCCAGCTGAATGACAAAGCATCCACTTTCCAGGCTTTTTTGTGATGAGTTCTTGTGCAGAATTTGTCCAACTGATAGTTCTGGGGTGAGGCATAAAGATCTATGTCTGGACTCTCCCAGTTGCATGCCAACATGTTGAAAATATGTGGTTCCAGTCTCCATTCGTGTGGGTCCATGAGATTTCTGCTTAGTTCGTCTGCCAGAGTATTCAGCTTTCCTGGCAGGAATTGAGCTTGTAGTTGAATCTGATAGGTCAAAGCCGTGTTCCACAATGCCATGGCTAGTCTACAAAGGGTGTAGGAGTGTGTACCCCCATGCTTGTTTATGTACCACATAACTGTGGTGTTGTCTGTCTTTCTCATTAATTTCCTGGATGAAGGTAGTCCTTGAAGGCTGTCAGTGCATTCTGTACAGCTAGCATCTCTTTTTGATTGATATGAAGGTGCATTTGATTTGGGCTCCATTTGCCCTGAATGCACTTCCCTGCCAGATGAGCCCCCCCAAGCATAGTCTGATGTGTCTGTAGTTAGGGTTTGGGCGGCGGGGGGTGGAATGAATGGCATTCCCTTGTTTTGGTGGCAGGCCTCTGCCCACCATAGGAACTTCAGTTGCAGGCATGATATGATAGGAATCATTGTTTCCAGGCTGTGACAATGTTGACTCCATAAACTCTTTAAGTACCACTGAAGTTTCCTCATATGCAGTCTTGCATATGGAATTAGAAGATTGCAGGAGGCCATGAACCCCAAGGCTTGCAGAACCTGTCTTGCAGGTAGGAGGGTTTTTGTGGACACCTGTTTGAAGTAAGTCACCAAATGAATTTGCTTTTCTGGCATAAGGTAAGCCATCTGGGCAGTTGTATTCATGCTTGCACCCAGGAATGTAATTTTTTGAGAGGGTACCAGTTGTGATTTCTTTTCGATTATGGTGTACCCTAGACAAGTTAAAACCTTTTTTTACAAATGCCAGATGTTTTTGAAGAATGTCCCTGTTTTCTGCCTGAATTACACAATTATCCAGGTATGGATATATTTGAATATTTCTTTGCCTGCAAAATGCAATTACTGGAGCCAGGCACTTTGTGAAGACCCTGGGTGCAGTAGATAAGCCAAAGGGCAGTGCAGAGAACTGGTAATGCAGATAGCCTGCTTTGAAGCGGAGGTAAGCCTCTTTTAAGTCTAGAGTTACCAACCAGGTATCTTTACCTAGCATAGGAAGTAACTGCTGAAGAGTCAGCATCTTGAATTTTGGAATGTCCAGAAATGTGTTTAGAGTAGATAAGTCCAGAATTGGACGCCATGATTTGTCTTTTCTGGGTACCAGGAAAAGTCTTGAATAGAAACCTTGTCCCTTTCCTCTTCTGGGACTGGTTGAATAGCTCCCATGTTCATGAGACACAGGACTTGCTTCTGGGCCTCTGCCCACTGATTTGGGGCGAGGTCTGGCCATCCGTTTGGGATTGGCAATGTGTGGAAATTAAATCTGTATCCCTGGGATACTATATTTAAAACCAATTTGTCCTGGGTTATAAGTTGCCAGTTTCTTACATGAAGTGCCAGTTTTCCCCCCAAAGGGGCAGCTGAAAGGTAAGTGCTTGGTAAGTGTAGAGGGAAGTCATTGAGACTGCTTACCATAGGGAGGTGCATTGTTGTTTCCAGATTTGGAGGAGGAGGCACCCCATTGTTTTGTTTTAAAAGTCCCTTGTGACTGAAACCTGGAGCCTTTGGAATGTCTGGATTTGACTTGAGTGGCTCTCGAAGGAACTGGAAAGGGCCAGTTCTTAGTAGGCCAGTGCCTACTAAATCTTGGAGGTTGCACTTGTAAGAAATCTTTCACAGTTTGCATAGATTTTGCTTTATCTTCCATCTTTTTTAAAACTTCTTCAGCTTTATTACCAAAGAGACGGTCCTGTTGTAAAGGAGCATCCAACAATTTTGCTTTAACATGATCAGGCAGAGTTTGCTCTTTGAGCCAAGCATTCCTTCTTAGCACAGAGCCAGTCACAGCAGCCCTGTAAGAGGCCTCCAAAGAATCAAAATCACATTGCAAAGTATGTTTTCCAACTTGTTCAGCTGAATGCAATATATCCTGTAAATCGTTATTTTCCACACAGTCAGAAATTAACATCATTTTCTGTTTAAGCAGTCCCATGATTTGCTGTTGGTACTTAAGCATATGAAATTGACAGTTTAAAGCCCTGATTGCCAAGGTTGCAGAAGTGTAAACCTTCTTACCCCATCTATCCAGCTCCCTGGAATCTCTATCAGAAGGGGTAGGATTTTTAGCAGTAGAGGCCTTAATGCACTTGGGACCCAGAGAAATGGTTTCAGGATCTGCAATAGGCTTTTTGAAAAGGAATTTATAGGAGTCAGGAACCCTGTAGTATCTGTCTGGCTTACAAGGAGCTGGAGGCAGAGAATCAGGAGCCATACTAAATTCTGAAAAAACATCATCAACAATGTCTAGGACAGGAGGTATAGCCAAAAGCCAATGTTGAGGAAGAAGAAGAAAATCCGTAAGCCTCTTTTTAGATTCAGAGAAATCCTGACTTTCCCAGTGGAAATGTTCCTGTAAGGTATGCAAAGTTTCCCCAAAAGAAAAATCCTCAGGGGGAGAAGCAGAAGGAATGGAATCTTCTGCATCAGAGTCCTCATAAGTAGGTATAGACAAGTCCTGTTCATTAGAAGAGTCAGAAGAAATGGAATCCTGTTCAGAAGATTCATAATCAATGGCTTGCCTAGGCCTCTTAGAGGGGGGGTTGGCTACCCCTGATCAGAGTAATTAAATCTTCAGCCATTTTTATCATTTGTGTTTTAGGCATAGGGGCCTGCACATGTGGCCCAGGCGTCGGGTTTTTAGACATAGATTTAGATTTTGGCCTTAGTTTTGAAGATGGCGTCGGTCTAATATACAAATCTGTAGGTCTGAAAACACCCTCAGAAGCTGGTGCCTGCACAGCGGCTCCGGACCCATGAACTACCACATAGGCAGCAATCTACTTAACACCGAATGCGTGATGAGAGACCTTGGGACCCAGGTGGACAGTAGTCTCTCCTTTGATAGTCACATCGCCACAGTAGTCAGGAAGTCCTTCTACGTGGCACACTTCATCATAAAAGGGTGCTCATCCAGGAAAAAAGAGGTCATCGTTCCCCTCTACTCGACACTCATTAGACCCATTATAGAGTACAACGCCCCTTTTAGAATGTACCTCACAAGACATCTGCAGCAGCTGGAAAGGCCACAGAAGTACCTCACAAAGAGGATTACTGGACTCAAACAAATGCCCTACACTGACCGTCTCAAAAAACTCCAGCTTTACTCCGTAGCATATCGCCTACTCCGAGGTGATCTCTGCCTAACATATAAAGCTGTGTCAAACCCAGAGCTGTTGGACATGCTACACCTAAAGAAATCCCAATCCCTCCGAGCTACACGCTCTAGGGACCTAAACCTTGTCACCACAATAAACAGGACATGCTGGAGGGATAGATTCCTATCCCAGAGACTTCCCATACTCTGGAACAGGCTACCCATCTATGTCAAGCAAAGTTCTTATTAGAACTCTTCAAGAAAAATCTTGATGAGTGGATGGGAAATAGGAAATACACCCCGGGGATCACTTCTGTGTCTCTGCTCGACAGTGGCACAGGAAAATAACTTTCTTGGGTGGCGTAAGCCAGGGAACCTTGTTGGCTAGGCTTAGGTAGGCCCTTGGGCCGATAGCCTAGTACCTACCTATGAACCTATAAGGTAGAGACATTCACGGGTTCCATAATTGAAGCATCTCATGGCATACCGGACCCTGAATGGGTCTCAGTAGAGGCCTGAGAATCAGAAGTAGCGGATATCAGGGGCTGCGAAAGCACCTCACTGAGTACTGGTGAACACGCGACTGGCTTAGGAGAAGTGTCGTCGTCAGTTTTGGACCTCGACGGCCTGTTTCTGTCTTTTTCTTTGCGTTTTTTAGGTATTCCAGTAGTTGGATTGCTAACCAACGATATTTCTGGATAATTAAAGTGTGAGCCAAAATATTTAGAAGCAAAAATATACCAACGTTTAATAGTGCATTGATTAAATTTAGCACAAAACCGACAGCAAGGTACGTTGTGGTCAGGGCCTAGGCAAGGAATACAGTACAAATGAAAATCCTTATGAGGTATTTGCTTCCCACAAGTAACGCAATTATTAACTTTTACTGACATTGGTAAGGAGCAAGAAAAAGTTTCCTCAATGGGGTACTTAGCTTTTTAGTTGAAGACTTCAGTTCTGAAACTCGAAAACAAAAATTTCAGGAGTCGGCCGACTGGCAATTGCAAACTGCTTCTGCTTTGGGCACCGCGCGACAAGAAAGACTGATGTAATGGCATCGGCTGCATGTTTTATACCCCTGATGACCTGACGTCATGGAAGAAGGGACAGCAACCAACACAGGACCCAAGACTTTGTTAATCAGGCCGACTGAGGGCAACCTGCCAACAGATTACCCAAATGTAATGACTGCAACAGTGAAACATGAAGAACATCCATAGCTTCAACAATCACCTTAGTCCCCCTAGCCAGGATGCATATGAGAATTCTTCAGTGGCTCCTATTTGCTCAGTGGTCATTACAAGAACTTCCCATGTCTCAGCTAGTCAGAATTACAGAGTCGTGCAAGACAGATCTCTTATGGTAGCTTCGGTCCGACTATGTGACCATCGGGCAACCCTTTGTGCCACAACAACCTATAGCTATGGTGACCACGGAAGCCTCCCAGATGAGGGAGTGCATTATCTGGGAAGAATGGTCCAAGGCACATGGCAAGAACATGAGGCCCATTTGCACATCAATGTTCTAGAGATGAGAGCAGTACTTTTAGCGTTGCAAAAACTCCAGGACTCTCTTCCACTAGGAACGATTGCAATCCAGTCAGATAATATGTCGGTAGTCTGGTACATAACAAACAAGGACAAACCAGATCATACCCCCTTTGTCAAGAGGCGCTGAGAGTATGGCAATGGGCAGTCTCTTCCCAATGTTTTCTCGTAGCAACGCATGTCTCAGGGAAATCCAATGTGATAGCAGACAAGCTCAGCAGGGTGATATTAATGCCTCATGAGTGGTCTCTAAACCAAAACATAGCGGAGGAGATTTTCCGAAAATGGGGTCAGCCTATCTGCAACCTTTTTGCCACTCCCATGAATACCAAATGCAGCAGCTACTTTGCCCTAATCTCCCCTCTGGGGGAGACACCGAGAGACGCACTTGCTCATGATTGGCCCTCAGGACTACTGTATGTCTTCCCCCCTTTCCCCTCATACCCAAAGTCATTCAGAAAGCAAAATCCTTGGGAAGCAGGCTGATTCTCATTGCCCCATATTGGCCTCATCAGATTTGGTTTCCCTTTCCTTGCTCTCACCTACAGGAGAAACCATGGGTTCTGGACCCAGTTCCAGACCTTCTGACTCATATGTCGGGAACATTTCATCCTGCTCTCCAGGCCCTCAGTTTGACAGCTTGGCTGTTGTACTTGCAAACTTAGGCTTCAAGACTTCACACCAGCAGTAAAACACATTTTGGTATCCTCTCACAAGGCTTCTACCAGAATGTTATATTCTAGTAAATGGAAGAGGTTCTCCTACTGGGCACAAGCAAAAACATTGATCCTTTTCCTGCCTCAGTTAGTTCAATTTTGGAATTTCTTGCAGAACTTTTCCAGCAAGGCTCCGCCACAGCTACAATTAGAGTACAACTAGCTGCAATCTCTAATTTCCACATTGGTGATCATACTCCTAACCTGATGTCACACAAATTGTTTAAATCATTTTTGAATTTTAAGCATTTTTGAAATTTAGAAACTGCATTTGCCCAATTTTGCGCACTGGGCAGCGCCGGTTAGCTAGGGGATAACTATTCCTGGCTCCACAAAGTCTCCTCTTCATTTTTTCCCTTGGAACTAGACAAACTTTCAACTTAAGCACTCAAGCCATTCATTTCTCAGCCCGACACTTGCTCAAAACTCATAGCAAGCACTTATAAACCCTAGTACTACAGAAGGACAAGGCTCTCTATTCGACCTTACCAGCCATTCAGTAAAACAGTTTACTGTACCGATCCAGGCATGTCCAAGGGGCAGTTTCAGGTGTACTCTCCAGTCCAACTGGTGAGTCTGGACATTTTGAGACAATGTAACAACTGCCTCATGTACACAGACAACCCGCTCCTCCTACCACCAAGCACTAATACATGCGAGAGATGCAATTATACAGCCAAACTGGAGGCTAAGCTCTCTCAACCCAAGACTGGATCAGACAGTCAAAAGGAGAAGGGAAATACTGGTATCACACCATCAGTCTCACATAGACCCATTAAACCAGCACCGGTAAAAAACACACGTAAATACACAAAAACATACTCGGTGGCTCTAAATAAAAATCTGCAAAAGCAACAGAGCCCTCCAAAGCAGACATCCAAGCAACCTCCACCCCCAACACAAACCATGAAACACATACTTCACAAAACCAGTGTGCCACGCAATCACAGCCCTCAAGGCAAAATAACATACCCAACATACTAGTAATAGGTGACTCTATAGTCAGGCACACTGACGTCCCACTCACTAGGCTGAATAAGGAGAAGGTTACTGTTAGCTGCCTGTCTGGTGCCAGGATCTGCAACATAACACAAGCACTCAGGTCACTTCAGAACAAGTACAAATATGACTCTGTCATTGTCCATGGTGTGAATGACCTGAGCCATACCTCCCTGGACTACATGAAAAGAGACATGGAAGAGCTCTCTGATAACGTAGCCCAGGCCGGTATGACCCTGACCCTGAGTAGCATCCTGCCCTCACCAAGAATGATACCACAGTATAAAGAAAAAATTATCAATTTCAACAATTGGCAAAGTTTCTGTTGTCATTCAAAGGAGATCCAGTGTCTGTCTGCCTGGGATGACATGCTCGACAAGCCACGTTGCTTTGCTAGAGTCAGCTTGCACCTGTCACCCTTAGGCTTTCGAATACTGGCCAAGGCTCTTGCCACCCCCATATTGCCTTTTTTAGGCAAGGCTCAAAAGACAAACCCACCGCCATAAATAGTACAAGTAACAAAAATCTGAGGGTAATACTACTCAATGCCAGAAGTCTAAACCTCAAAATGCATGCACTCAAGGCACTCCTCAGTATGGAGAAAATTGATATATGTGCAGTAACAGAAACCTGGTTTAAGGCTACAGAGAGCACCCCAGCACTACCAGGCTACAACTCATACCATACATTTCGACCACAGAACCCAGACCGAAATACAAAAGGCGGGGGAGTATCCATATTTATCAAGGATACCCACACCTCCAGGTTAGTGGCACAGCACGATGCTTCAGAGATTATCCACGTGCAACTAACAACGGGCAAAACTGCAATTCAAATTGTAGCTTGCTACAGATCATCCACCATGACCCAGGACTCACATTCTACATTTCTGGAAACACTGGGTAACATAAAGGTCCTACCAAACACCCTAATATTGGGTGATTTCAACTACCCAAACATTAACTGGGAAAACTAATTGAGTACTAACTCCCTTGCCCAACATTTCCTAGAATTTATAAACTCAAACGCCCTGGAATAACTGGTCAACACTCCCACCAGAGATGACAACATGTTGGACCTGGACATCACCAACATGGGCGACCGGCGTTCCACACCGGAGGCCAACCCCTCGCTGATTAGATCTGAACATAAACAAATCACTTTGGATATCCACATTCCGCCCCCACCCCCGGACAAGGAAACCACTGTGAAAAACTTTTCAAAAGCAAACTTCACATTACTTAAGACGGAGGTGGAAAGTTTCAAAGCCCCCATGCTAAAGGATAATGCTGTCCAAGCTGCAAAATCCTTTACTAATGCATTCTACGGGCACCTACAAGAATGCATGGATCGTGCTATCCCAAGCAAAACCAAGACTCTCTCCTCCAAGAAAAGGAAACCAGTCTGGTGGACCCCTGCCATAAACAAGCTATACAACAGAAGGAGGAAACTAGTAAAGAAAAGAGCAAAATCCCAAGAAGGGAAGACATCCCTGATCAGTATCAGCAAGAAACCACGATCCTCATAAAATCGTCCAAAGCAAGCTTTGAAAGAAAACTTGCCAAGGACTCCAAAGATAACCACAAGGCATTCTTTTGCTATGTCAAGAATCTAAGTGGCAATGCTCAGATCTGCTCGGAGTTAGGGCAGAATGGCACAAAATACACTGAACCAACCGATATTGCCAACATCCTGGCAGACAGGTTCAGTGCAAACTTCACCCCCCCCCTCACCCCCATAAGGGCCCATAACCATACCAGAAGAATGTAGAGCCCTTGAAATCACAGACACTCGGGTTAAAATAGCCCACTTGAAAGCCAAAAACAGCATCAGTGGGACCGGACGGTGTCCCAGGCTGCATCCTACATGAGCTCAAAGATGAATTAACCCCTCACCTAAACACACTGTTCAAACTCAGCCTGGGCACAGGCTACGTACCCATAGAGTGGTGCACAGCAACAGTTATTCCGTTCCACAAAGGTGGAGCCACAACAGACCCCGGGAACTATCGCCCTACAAGCCTGACTAGCTTGGTCTGCAAGGCTATGGAGGGCATCATCATGGAACTAATTAACAGAGACATTGGGAACCTCCAAACACTGGACCCTACCCAGTTCGGCTTTGTTAAGGGCAGATCATGCCTCCTAAACCTGGTGGACTTCTTTGAGACAGTTACCAAGGATATAGAAGAGGGAAAGGTGGTACACACAGCCTACCTAGACCTCGCAAAGGCCTTCGACACCATTCCCCATTCTGGTATTATAGACAAGCTCACCAGCCTGAACATAAACCACTATGTCACAAGATGGGTTGCCAATTGGCTCATGGACAGAACCCACATGGTGAGAGTTGCAGGAGCTAGGTCTGACTCTAAACCGGTTACAAGTGACATTCCCCAGTGCTCAGTCCTAGGACCCCTCCTGTTCGGCATATACTTCTCAGAGGTACAAACAAGCACAGGAGGACTATGGCTGACCAAGTTTGCAGACAACTGCAAACTAGGGGCTGTAATTGACTCACCGGCTGACATAGACATCCACCAAAAGGGTCTCACTGAAATGGATACCTGGTGTCAAAATCATAGACTCAAGCTAAATGCCAAAAAGTGCATAGTTATTTCCTTTGGAAATAACAAAGTACCCACAAACTACCACATAGGTGGTAGTCCCCTAAATAAGGAAAACGTAATAAGGGATCTGGGGACCCAAGTAGATAGTAATATCTCCTTTGATAATCACATTGCCAAAGTGGTTAGAAAATCCTTCTGTAGCCCACCTAATCACAAAAGGGTTTGCATCCAGATCAAAAGAGGTCATCGTGCCCCTCTGCTCATCACTCATCATACCCATCATAGAGTACAATGCCCCATTTGGGATGTACCTTACAAGACACTTGCAGCTTCTGAAAAGACCACAGAAGTACCCCACCAAGAGGATCACTAGCCTCAAACAGATGCCCTATGCAGCTCAACTGAAGAAACTCCAGCTGTACTCGGTCGCATACCACCTGCTCAGAGGTGATCTCTGCCTGACATATAAGGCCATGTCCAACCCAGAATTGATGGACATGCTCCACCTAAAGAAAACCTTATCCCCTCGAGCCACATGCTCTAGAGATCTAAACCTCACCACAACAATAAATAGGACTTGCTGGAGGGATAGATTCCTGTCCCAGAGACTTCCCATTCTTTGGAACAAGATTCCAATCTACATTAGACAGAGTTCCTCGCTAACACTCTTCAAGAGAAACCTTGATGAGTGGATGGGAAACAGAAAGTTTACCCCGGGGATCACTTCAGTGGCTGTGCTGGACAGCGAAAGTCAACACATTCTGGCTAGGCTTATAAATGCCTTCGGGCAGATAGCCCAGTCCCTACCTATGAACCTATGAAAGGCGGTTGTTTATTGAGACATCCCATAAAAGAACCTCTCTCACCATGAGATTTGAATTTTGTCCTGACTCACCTAACATTACCTCCTTTTGAGCCTTCATCATCATGTGGTCTCAAATTCCTCTCTTGGAAAACTATTCTCCTAGTAGCCATTACATCTGTAAGAAGAGTCTTGGAGTTGCAAGCTTTGTCACTTAAGCTGTCATATTTAATTTTCCATAAGGATATCTCTATGAACTAATCTGTCCTTTGTGCCAAATGTTTGTTCCCAAACCAATCTAAATCAATTTATTGAACTCCCAGTGTTTTTTTCCTAATCATTGCAACAAGGCAGAGTACAAACTTCACCAACTAGATGTGCATAGACAACTTAGGTTTTATCTGCATAGAATTAAAGATTTCAGGAAAACAGATCAATTGTTCATCTCCTTTTCTGAAGCAAAAAAGGGCATGTCAATTTCAAAAATTACACTTTCAAATTGGCTATCAAACTGCATTACCTTTATATACACCTCAAATAACACTCAACCAGAGCATTAGCAACATCATCTGCTTACCTAGCTAGATTGTCAATGGACAGTATTTGTGCCGCTGCTACCTGGGCAAGTCCTCATACTTTTATTACTCCTTACAAAGTTGATTTGGCCTCCAGGGCCATGGCTTTTTTTGGTTCCAGTGTGCTCAAAGGTATACTCCCGTGAGCCACCCAGGGAAATGGTGCTAGGGATGCTGTCCCATCCAGTAAGACTGAAGGTGAGGTAGGACAACATAACATAATGAAAGTTATAACTCCACCATAACATCCCATTTGTTGTGTCCATCTCTCCATCATTCATTCCTCCCCTCTCCTTCCCTAGCCAAGGAATCCTAGAGGAGCTAGATGAGACATCTTTCTTCTTTAATAAAGGAGCTCCTTTGAATTCCCTTATTTCTCTACCTAATGTCACATTATTAATTTAGACACATTGTTATGATTGGCAGCAAATAAGATCTGGGGAATTACACCACTGCATGATGAGATACCTGTTCTGCCATGAGCCAAGTTAGAAACTTTGAGCTAGTGTATTCAGCCGAGTTGGAGCTAAGGATCAGCTCCGAACCCATCCAGTAAGAATGAAGGATGAGATGGACAGCAAACATGGAACGTTATGGTGAGTACATAACTTAGTTTTATTTACATTCATTATTCCCTTTATTTTGGTCTTTATTCCTCATCTTTAGTTCACACTTCGCACCCAGACATGCAGTTAATTTATGCATAGTAGCATGTAGGCATCCTGTCAGCAGCATAACAATGGTTGAGCAAAGGGGGCAGCCAACTTGGGTGCAAGGTGTTAAGAAGTGAGATTGGGAAGTTCCTGCATTCTTTTTTGTACCAGCATTTCTGCAAGCCAGTACAGAAATGTACAAATGCACCTCAGCACTGCATGATATGCATGGTAAGCTGTAGCAAGCCATTTAACACAAATGTAGCAGTTGGCTTGCTACAGTTCAGAATTAGAAACTTTTTTTTTTTTTTTTTTTTTTATTCAATTGAATAGCTGAGGGGGCTGAGACAGTGGCTGCTCTGGGTTGCTTTTTTCATTACAGCACAATAGAGGCGCCATAGCTAGGTGGTGGGGCACATACAGACATATGACAGGGGGAAAAAAGCAGAATCACAGCTATCTAGCACCCCTCTCTTCATCCAAAGTTGAATCTGAAGAGATGAATTTACCACCTTCTTCACCTACGAATTACTCCTAACTTTTCTGTTAAACCTTGCAAGTCCACTAATATTCTGTTAATCTTTCCTTCTACCTGCTGGCTACAATCTGTCTTTGCCTCCTTTCAAAGGTCTGCAATATACTTTCACCCTCTTCCTTACCCACACTACCTCACTGCCCTTTCTCAGGTGCCATTCAACAAAAAAATACTGCCATGGTAAAGGAGCTGTCCCTTCAAGTGGCTATCTTATTCACAGCTCAGCAGTGCAGCCTTTACCATCTGCTGTGCACAGACATGTAGGCTGGTAGTCTACTGTGTAATCCAGGTACTCATTCCCTTTAGGTAAGACAGTAACTATGGACTTCATTATAGACACTGGCAATGAACTTCTTCTTAATGTATCACTGAACACCCCCCAGTGAGGAACTGTCTATTTTTTCTTTGAAGAAAGCTACTGGTCTACATACTTTACCATCTTTCGTATGCTGAATTGCAGTGCAGCCACCACCTCCCTCAAACCTGTATCTTTGTATAAGGCTGCCTTGTTTTCCTCCACCAGCATCCTTTCATCTCTACAAAGAGACCTAGGAACAAAGTTCAAGCTATAAATCATTTGCTGTTCCTGTTCCCCTGTTCTAACTCTCCTGTTCTAGTTTGTTCTTATTGAAGCACTTGAACAAAAAAACAGAAAAATGCTTTATGCTTGTTGAATGATATGTGAAAACGAATGCATGCCAAGATAATCTAGCCCACATTATGAAGAAGGTATGTGTTTCCTCGGAAGTGACTATATGTATAGGTCTGCAGCCGTGGGACTAAATGCATATAAATAATTCAGTTTAAAATTACATAAATTGCTCAAGTCTTGCCTTCCCTAAAGTATCACTCCTCCAGAATACTATTCTGCATGCATTTTTCCCCATAGATTCCATTGATTTATATGTAGCGCAGTCCTTCCCTTTTCTAAAGACCCCGCCTCCAGTTATTTTAGCTCCTTTATAACATTCAACAACTCTGTTATAGTTTGTTTAGCTTTTGATTTCCATTTCCTAGCATTCTTTTTTGACAGCCAACAACATTAATCTTAGCAGGGCCTTACTGTGTCTAGCAATACCAGCTCAAAAAAATCATTTCCTTAATTAAACCAAGTATCCTGCAGGGAATTTCTAAACTCTTTCAATTCTTTTCATTCCCCAAAAACATGTTCCTAGGTGCACCTGTCTTTCCCATCACATCTCCAGCAATTGCTGTCTGTCTTTGAAATAAATTCTTATAGGTTCATAGGTATGTACTAGGCTAATGGCCCTGGAGCCTTTGCAAGCCTAGCCCATAGGGTTACCCTGGCATCTTGCCACCTGACCTTAGTTCCCAATGCTTCTCTTAAGTAGACCCACTGGAGTGATCCCTGGGGTGAATTTTCTATTTCCCATCCACTCATCAAGATTTCTCTTGAAGAGGACCAGTGAGGTGCTCTGTTTGACATGTATGGGAAGTCTATTCCATAGCATGGGCAGTCTTTGGGTTATGAACCTGTGCCTCCAGCACGTTCTGTTGATTGTGGTAATGAGGTTAAAGTCTACTTCAAATTTAAAAATGCCTGTGCAAACACTTCCATGCAGAAATCCTAAATCTTTTAGATTTTGTTGCATACTTGGGAGCTGTACAAAAATAATCCCATTGTTTCTTTTTACATTGCCTTTCCATTCTCATTTACCAGTGTTTTGTAATCTCTTCTAATTATTATAGCTGCCATGCACTGTTTTAAGGCCCCACTAATTATTCCTTAACTACAGCTTCTGTTCTAGACTCAACTAAAAACTCAACCGGAATTGGTCTTTCTTTTACACCCCCCATCTTTTTCTCTGTGCCTTCAACTGTATCAGTCTCTCATAGTGTAGTATTCTCCAGCATGCAGTCCAGACTTCAGCTAAGTCTTATCCCACTGTTTGACTTTTCCCTCCCTAGTTATTTGTTTCCAATACCTTGTTCCTTTGCTAATTTTATATAATAAAATTCACTTCCCTCTTGCCTATTTTCTACAGCACTACATGCAGCCATCCTTAGTAAAATCTCTTTTCTGCATTCCCTTTTTTGTAAGCACCTTTATTGAATTATCACTACAGATGTGAAGTTGTTCAATCTTGCCGTTCATTCTTTACTGATGGGTTCGGAGCCAATCCCTCGGCTCCGATACGGCCAATTGCAAAGCTCGAGGTCTTCAAATAGCTTGAGGCCGTCCCTATCCCATGATGCACCCATGAATTACCTCAGATCTAGTTTGCCGCTGCAACAGATCGGAGGTTCTGAATTAGCTTGGGCCAGATAAGAAAATATGTTAATTAAAAATTCTATAAAAGTTTTTGATAGGTTTGTTTATAAAGCTATTATAGCTTTTAGTGTGCTGTTCCCTTCCCTTTTACTATTTTTCAGATATTTCTAGTTGGCCTCTTTTTAGCCGAGTTAGTTGTAGTTCTTATAGATGTGGTCTGTCTAGCCTTCGAGTTTTTATGTAAGGCTTAGTTCAGTAAACCTGCGTTTATGTAGATAAGCTTATTGCCTTTCCTTCTCTCAGCTTGCTGTGTTATTTGTGACCTCTTGTCACATTTCTTAGATAGTGGTGTGGTCTGTCTAGCCTTTTTGTATTTATAAGGCTTAGTCTTTGTTACTGTCTAATTTCCAGTGTACTCTTCTTATTTAGATGACATTATTTCTCAGCAGCTATCTTGTTAGATAGTCTGCTTTGTGTGACTTCACATATTGTGTGTGTGTGTGTGTGTGTGTGTGTGTGTGTGTGTGTGTGTGTGTGTGTGTGTGTGTGTGTGTGCGTGTGTTTTAGCCTGTTTTTATTAAGGCTTACTTGCTATCCATTCTATTTGGAGAAAATTTACTGTTGTTTTTTGTGTAGCAATAAATATCTCTAACTTTATTATGGTGGACCAAGACAAGCACCCCAAATCTGGGTTCAAAAAGTGCCCGAAGTGTGGCCAGAAAATGTCAGTTACAGATAGTCACATCAACTGTGTTTATTTCCTAGGGGCTCTGCATTTGCAAGACAATTGTGCCATTTGTCATTCCTTCTCCTCTAGGGTCCTGCAGGAAAGGAAGAGGAAACTAATCGATAGAGGCTTGTTGAAGCCTTCCTTTCAGGAAGCTTCGAGTGACCAGGATGGTTCTAGTTGGTCTTCAAAGTCTTCCAAGACTTTGGACTAAAAAAAAATTGAAGAAGTCATCGACTTTGGCTCCACTGCCTTCGGAGTTGACAGTCTCTTCCTTTCGGAGTTGGTCTCCTGTCTTGGAACCGGTCTCCAAAGCTTCGAAGAGTCCTATTCTCCAGTCGGTACCACCTTCGGTAAAATTGTTTCGATCATCTATCAGCCTGTCGGATCTGGACTTAGATCGTGTGGTACAGAAGCTGTTATCAGCACCAGCATTAGCCAAAATGTTATCGGCTTTGACCCAAATGGCTTCGGAGCCAAAGACCATTGCACCGACTATTACTATTCCTCCTCCGTGCCATGCTGGTCCTTCGGAGCTGGAGGAGGCAGACCTGATGTTAGTGGAACCCTCGGAGCCGATGCCTGCTCCAGTGTCTTCGGCTCTATGTACTCTGACGTCCTCTGTGCCAGTCGAGGACTCTAGGAGCCGACACTCTCTGGTCGGGTCCGGGGAGGACAGTTGATCCGACTTTGCTTCTCGGGGCCTCGTCTCAGATGAGCTCGGCTCCTACCTCGAGCTCGGAACCCACTGTCCTGGTGCCGGGGATGTCAATGGTTTCCTTGGATCCTTCGGCTCCCTCACATCAGAGCAGAGGTGCTTTCGATGCCATGAGGAGAGTCATGTCTCCCAGGACATCCTCAACCTCAGATCTAGCCTCTTCCTCCCCAAAAGTGCCTGTGTCTGCTTCTGCATCACACTTCCTGACCAAGCATAGAGACCCAGAGCCTCAGGAAGCCCCAATGGGTGGCCCCTGCTCTTCCGAGACCTCACCAGAGGCCCCCACTGATGAGGTTCCCAGGAAGAGATTGTGAAAGAGGAAGCACCTAGACTCCCTGCAGGAGTCTCTCACATCGGATACTGACTTAGATGAGTGAGAAGGGTCCCCACAGTCCCCCTTCTGAGGATATCTCATTCGCTGAGATACTTGAGATCCTTAGGCAGAGGGTGACTGGCAGTCCAAAAGCCCTACTTGAAGAAGAGTCAGTTCTCCTGAAGGCTTTCAGGTCTCAGCTCTCCACCTCTTGGGTGACTCTGCCGTTCGATGAGCTGATGCAGCTGGTCTCACGAAGGGCATGGGAGTCTCCGGATTCTATGGAGCCTGTCCCCAGGAGGCCTAATAAATGTATTTCAGCCCCAGTTGACAAAACATTTTTAACTAAAGGTGTTCCAGTTGATGCTATGGTGGTGGCAGCGGCCACCAAGAAGGAAATGTCTGAGACTTCCTCGTCTATCCATCCTCCTAACAGAGACTCCAGGATTATGGATAGATATGGGAAGCGCATGTTCAGTTCAGCAACCTTTGCTCTCCATTCGCTAAACTACTTAACCCATGTTACTAGGTTGCAAAGAGATCTCCTTAAGGAGTTGGGAGATACTCTTCATGGTACAGTAGCTCTGGCAGCTTCCGACAAAGTTACTGCCCAGCTTTCTACCCTAAATTCTATCGTCAACTCGTCCATGCGCCTCATATCTTATGCAGCTGATGGAACGAGTAGGGCAGCGGGTACAGGAATTGCTCTTAGGAGACATTCCTGGATGCGCTTGTGTTCCTTCATGGAACCTTTTAAGTCTTCCTTCGTGAACACTCCCTTTGATGGCTCTTCCCTTTTCGGGCCTAAAGTGAAGGAAACCTTAACCAGGTGTGAACCGAACGGAAAGACTCTGTCTGCCATCGGGGTCCATTTTTCCACCCCTACCCGACCATACCCTAAAGGTCAAAAGGGAGGAAAAATGTGGTTCGGAAAAGCCAAAGGAGTCTTTCATGACACGTGGTGAACCCTCCTCCAGGAGCAGAGGAGGGGGTAATATTGGAAGACGTCACCTTCGCGGCAGAGGGGGTCCGCAACACCAGGGTGACAGAGATCACTTCTCTGGGACACCCTACCAGCGCTCCTGAGAGGAGGCCTGACTATCCTGCTCTGGAGGCAGTCATGGGTCACTTATCTTTGTACCCAGACACCTGGCTCAATATAACAAAAGACATCTGGGTACAAAATATAATTTCCAGAGGATACTTCATACCATTCGCCACACCGCCTCCAATCATAAGACGAACTCCGGATGTTCCACCAAGTTACAGGGATCAAGCAACAGTAGAGGTCCAAACTTTGCTAAGAAAAAGAGTCATCCAACCAGTCCCAGCAGACCAGACAGGATCCGGAACTTACTCAAGATTCTTTTTGGTTCCAAAGAAGATGGGGGACTGGAGACCCATACTGGACCTCAGCGGACTGAACCAATACGTAAAGAAAGAGAAGTTTTGGATGATCACGCTTCAGTCTATACTTCCCTTCTTAGGGAAGAACAATTGGATGTGCTTGATAGATCTCAAGGATGCATACTACTGCATAAAAATGGCCAGACCATCCAGGGGTCACCTGCGCTTCTGGCTGGCAGCCAGTCACAATCAGTTTCGAGCCCTTCCCTTTGGTCTCACTACAGCCCCCAGAGTGTTCATCAAATGCATGGCAGTGGTCACGGCTCACCTGAGGTGTCTAAGATTCCAGGTGTTTCTGTACCTAGACGATTGGTTCCTTACCGCCACCACCAGGCATCAACTCATTCAGGCCAGGGAGTCAACTCTGTCACTCTGCAGTCATCTGGGCATTACAGTCAACTCAGAAAAATCTGCCTTGTCACCATCACAGCATATCGTTTTTATAGGGGCAGAGTTGGACACCACTACCACCACTCTGAGGCTTCCAATAGAAAGAGTCAGTCTTCTTCGTCAACATGTCAGCATCCTGATATCAAAGGACAAAGCACCAGCATCAGAAGTTCTGAAAGTATTAGGCATGATGGCAGCGGAAATTCTAGCCATACCACTTGCTTGTATGCACATGAGAATACTTCAATGGCTATTATTCACTCAATGGGCTTACCAAGAGCTCCCCATGAATCACGCCATAATGATCACAAATTCTTGCAAGAAGGACCTTCAATGGTGGTTGACCTCACTTCATGTCACGATAGGACACCCATTTGTGCTACCCCCTCCAGCGGCCACAATGACCACAGATGCTTCCCTGATAGGGTGGGGGGGGATATTTTCTGGGAAAGACTGCCCAAGGCACATGGACCGATCAAGAGACACATCTGCATATCAATGTCCTGGAGATGAAAGCATTACTTTTGGCGTTGCAGTACTTTCAGGACTCTCTACATCATCTGCCTTTTCTGCCAGACTTCCTATTGATAATATTTGTGCAGCAGCCACTTGGTTAAAACCTCATACTTTTATCACTCATTACAAAGTTGACAGGGCCTCCTTTGGATCCACGGTCGTGAGAAATATACTCTCGTGAGCCACCCTAGATTGATGGTGCTTGGGACGCTACCCATCAGTAAAGAATGAATGACGAGATTGAACAACTTCACATAAAGAAGTTATGTACTTACCATAACATTCCATGTAAGCTGTTCATCTCGTCTTCATTCTTACGTCCCTCCCTCCTACCCTCTCCTGGGCTGATAGATGACCGAGATGCTGGTTCCATCCTGGTTACTCAAACCTTCTCTTCCTTTTCTCTAGGAATGTAAGAATGACATATGGTATTTGCATACCCAGCAAACAAGATCTGAGGTAATTCACAGGTGCATCCTGGGATAGGGACTTGGCCACGAGCTATTTGAAGACCCCGAGTTTTGCAATTGGCTGTATCGTAGCCGAGGGATCAGCTTCAAACCCATCAGTAAAGAGTGAAGGCGAGATGATTAACTCACATGGAACGTTATGGTAAGTACATGACTTCTTTTTTTATTGCTTTTGCATGGGTGTGGATTCTTCATTGCCTTTTGGGCTTAATTCTCAAAATATTTTCTGCCACTTTGTAAATATAAAATTTTGTATGGTTGTTTTTAAGGGCCTGCATCCAAAATCCTGCTCTCCCCTTATTTTGTGAACTCTCCCCCCATTTCAACATCATTTCTTTTTTCTTTCCACATTGGTTGCTAATCTTAAACTTTTGTTTACACACACACACACACACACACACACAATCGTGTGTGTGTGTGTGTGTGTGTGTGTGTGTGTGTGTGTGTGTGTGTGTGTGTGTGTGTGTGTGTGTGTATAGATAGATATATATATATAGAGAGAGAGAGAGAGAGAGAGAGGAAGAGAGAGATACGTATATGGGATTCACGTCAGAAGCTCGAAATACTGAAATCTCGAATTTCAGTATCTCAAGCCCAAGAAGTTGAATCCCAAAACATTGAAAACTGAAAACCGCGACATTCAAAACTTCGAATACCGGAGCTTTTGAATTTTGCGGTTTTACTGCACACACACACACACACACACACACACACACACACACACCATCCACCACACAAACACACAATCACTCTACTATATGAAAGAAGGGGGGCAAGCCCCCCTGCACCCCCCGTGTGCCCCCCTACTTAAATATTCTCACTCCGAGGTCGCACTACATACAAACACACACAAAACACCACCACACAAGCTACTTTCTCTTCGCAAACATCACAGCAACAAAACACACTGACAAACACCACAGCCCCTACCCAAACCCCTTAACACACACACACACTTACCTGAATACATGGCCATAGCGGAACTTTAGAAGCGCGAAATACAAAACCTCCGGTATTCCAGGTTTTGAATTTCGCGCTTCTAAACATTCGCTATTGTGGGGTTTCGACTTTTTGGGCTCGAGATACTGAAATTCGAGATTTCAGTATTTCGAGCTTCTGAAGTGAACCCGTATATGAGCCTTAACTGTGTAGCTCTAAAGTATCCCTTCAAATCTGGAATTTGTGTATTTTTGTTTGTTTCGTCTTTTTCAAAATAATTTTAGCTGCCATAATAAAATCCTTTTTAATCCGTACACCTAAATACTTTGTCTTATCATGTCCCCATAAAGATCATATATGATCACTGCTGTAGTAGCTTTAGCTAATTGGTGTATAGCCGTGGTGGTGCAGCGGTAACGTCGCCTCACAGCAAGAGGTTTTCCCGTTCGATTCTTAACTGGAGCGCCTTCTGTGTGGAGTCTGCATGTCCTCCCCGCAGTCGAGTGGCGTTCAAAAGACATGCGTGAATGGGCGTGACTTCGTTGAAGGTTGGGCGTTGGGCTAGCACCTTGGCACCATAAAAATCTACTGCCAATCATTAGCGGACCAGAGTTCCGCTGTGGTGACCCCCAACCGGGAAAAGCCGAAAGAAAAACAACAACTTCTAAGGATATAACAGCTGGCCACCTTCCAAAGCTTCAGGGCACCTTCCACTAGCCTAAACTGTTTTGCAGCTTGATCTAAACTAAATAAAAGACAAATTTGGACACCAAGCCCTCCAGACCTTTACTGCTGCTGAAGTATGCTCCTCTGAAGCTTTTGAGGATCAATAGTCGGCTCATGCTGTTCCTTTGCTGGGCATATAAGTTCCCTTTGGGTGGGCGGGACTTCCTTTTAATAATTTTGTTTATTATTGATACTTCCCCTAAAGGAAAAGTTATTTTAAATGTAGGAGTTTGTGTTTTAATGGACTGTCATGAGACTGTACTATACATTTAAATGGAAGTGTTTTTTTCCTGTCAGTTTAAAAGTTGTTTAAAGTAACTGAAAACCATTTGTTCTGTAGAGAAATTGTGTTTAATTTACTGACAAAGTGTTTTAAATTGCTTTTCACTGTATTTGTGAAAAAGTGGCTTTTAAGGACTTTGTTTTTATTTGCATTTGCTGCTTGTTTTCCCCAGGAAAGAGTCACCATTTTCAGCTTGACCATGGAACAATCCATCAGTCCCACAGTCAATCCTTCTTCCAGCCACAAATAGAAAAAGTTAAGCAAACTGCCTTTGTCATCACAGCAGGCTAGCCATTTGTCTCAGCCGCAGGTGGGGGACTCTTCTGTGGCCATTAGTTGTACCTGGGGTGACTCTGCTGTGGTCATTACTTGTACCTCAGACCACTCATTTTTTTACCTTGGATCGCACTGATGCAACACCTACAGTCATTATGGACTGAGGGTTAACCATGTCCTCTGTGGCTGTTTGGGGTCCCCTCAATGGGGAGATGGGAGAGCTACTCTTGTCAGTCGTGGGACAGGGAACAGGGAAGACTTCCCTGTTTTATCAGAATGCTGCTCCATCCCTGGGGAAGCAGCTGCTGCCATGAGTAACACAGTTTATCTCATTTTTCTTGTCAAAAAGAAATAGAAAATTGAACATGTATCTACTCCTACTCTTCAAATTGTCTTACATAGGAGTAGTTTACTTGGTCTGGCTAAGGTTTAATTCAAGCTATTGACCCTTCTTTTAAAGTAGTTTCTGGTAAAAGAAAGAGGGATACCTCCTTTTCTGAAGAGATTCAAGATTCTTAATCTGGATAGGAGGATGAAATAACCGACCCAGGGTTTTTACCCAGATTTCTGATTCAGACTCAGAGAGCTCAGTTTCTGACTCTGCTTGTGGGGGTGGGTCTCTTTCTCTGAGGCTATAAGCTGGTGTTTTCAGTGGGAGAACACTGAAGTTTTTCAGTCCCTAAGAAAATGCTATGAGCTGTTACAGAAAGAATTTCCAGAACTTGCATCCATTCCTCCAGTTCTGTCAGCTTTGGAAGACGTATGTGTTAATGCCTGCAGTTTCCCCTGACAGTCAGCCAGTTGCCCATAAAAAGGCAGATAGGATGTATA
The DNA here is from genome assembly GCF_019279795.1 of Protopterus annectens. NCBI lineage: Eukaryota > Metazoa > Chordata > Ceratodontiformes > Protopteridae > Protopterus > Protopterus annectens. The sequence continues at coordinate 604,558,793 of NC_056746.1, read as the reverse complement.
AAGTTTCTTTTTCGTTTATGTTTTTATACACCATTCCCAAACCTTGTCCAGCAGCTATAGCATTAGTTAATCCTTTTGCTTCTAAACATTTGGCTAATCCCAGTCCTACTATTTCTGATAAAGATGAGAAGATTATTGAAAAGTATGGGAAAAGTATATGCTTCTGCAACTTTGATTTTCAGAATTTGGAATTCTAAGGTTTGTCATAAGTGTGAAAGTATGTTGACTGTTCTGTCTGCAGTTTCTTCTTCTTAGGAAAATTCTGCTTTAAATAATTTAATGGCTTCTGTTGTTCGTCACTTGTCATTGTATACAGTGTGTATGACTGTTGATACTTCTTTAAGTGTAGTGGTCACTGGTACTGTTTTGAGGAGATTTGCATGGCTGCATTGTCAGAACCATCCAGGTGATGTTAAAAATGAGATTTGAAATTCTCCTTTGCAGAGAGATTTAGTTTTTGCCCTTCTGCTGTAGGAGGTGATCAAAAAGTAGGATGCAAGGGGTAAGCTGATACAGGGAATCTTTTAAGATTTTTCAACCTTCCTTTTCCAAAATTTCCAAGGGATTCTTTAACTTGTCATGCAGTTTTGGTGAGAAACAAAATAAACAGTTTGGATAAAATGCAGATAAACAGATGTCTAAGAAGAAATGGCAAGGGGTTTCCAGGAAGATTTCTGGAGACTAAAATCCTAGGACAGAAAAACAAGTCAGAATAACTATTAAATTCTGGAGACTGTCAAAACCTAGGACAGAAAAACAAATCAGAATAACCATTTAAAGGACCTGCCCCCACAGCCCCTTTTTTGTTCCAGAAAGTATGAATCTCCACTTTTCTCCAGATAGTTTCAGACAAATGGTTCTGAGGATCATTCATCAAGGTTACAGATGGCAATGGGAGGAAATTCCCCCTTTCTAGGGGATAATTACTCATCCTCCAGACCAGCCTGTTTTGTTTTCTCTGTCCTTCATCAGTTGTCCTAGGAAATGATAGAACCAGTTCCACCTTCCCAGGTAGGAAAAGGGTTTCATCCAAGGATGTTTTTCATGTCAAAGAAAGAAAATGCTTGGAGACCAGTTCTGGATCTTTCTTTCCAGAATATGTAATAGTGCCGAAATTTAAAGTGATGTCATTTCACAACCTCTCACCCCTTTTTCCTCATTCAAGTTTCCTGGTAATACTAGATTTAAAAGATGCTTATCACATTTCTATTCGTCCAGACTTCAGACATTTTTTTAGGTTTTTGAATCACAGTATTAGTTCTCTGCTTTACCCTTTTGTCTATCCCTGCACCAACAGTATTCACAGTGTCTGGCTCTAGATATAGCTCATTGCAGGCTAAAGGGTATCCACATTTTTCTGTATTTAAACAACTTGCTCATATTTGCAGAGTCTTTTTCAAAGTGTCAGGAATCTCACTCTTTGGTGGAAGATCTCTTAAACTGGGATTCCAAGAGAAGTTTCAAAAGTGTTTCTTGACTCCTCAGATGATTGTATTTCTGGGATGTCAACTAGACACCACAGTTCAAAGAGCTTCCTCTACGTGGAAAAAATAGATCTATATCTAGATCCATTTCTAGGGTTTTTCACTCAGACTTCAGTCACTACGAAGGAATACTTCAGGAGTCTGGATCTCATAGCTTCTATGACTCTCATGATACCACTGGTAAGATTCCACATGAGAAGATACAGTGATATATGAAGTCTCTTTGGTCCCAGCACCAATACCCTTTGTCTTTTCAGATCCCAGTGCTGGAATTTGTCGGAAGAGAAACCACTTGGTGGAGACAACAGATATCCCTAAATCTAGGTCTTCCCTTCTCCCTCCCTGTGTAAAGCAATCAGTCACCACAGATGCCTTGGACTTTGCTTGGGAAGTAGTTTCAGAAAGATAAAAGTGTAAGTTGTGTGGGACACCAAAGACAGACACATACATATAAAAAGATGCTTGCCCTTATCAAGGCACTGAACTCTCTAAATCATCTTTGGCTCCCAGAACATCTTTAGAATGTTACAGCCAATACCACAGCCATGTGGTACATTGGCAAGCACGAAGGAACCAGGTCATACCTCCTTCTGCAGGCTAGCCATGTTAGAGTGGGATATAGCTTCACAGCAACATCTCACTCAACAGGCATCCTACATTCCATCAGACAAAAGTGTGTGGTAGACAAGCTGAGCAGGACAAGGGCAGACCCTCACAAATGAAAACTAGATCAGGGGCTGTTCAAAGATTTAATCCATTTATGGGGAGTTCCTCTTATCAGCCTGCAAGATTCTGCTGCAGGACTCCATGTAAGAAGGCCTGGAAAACATGCCTGTTATTTTTCCTTGCACAGGAATTTTCTTGTATGCTTTCCCACCCTCTCCATTAATATCCATGTCCCCCTCAAGATTCCAAAGGAATTCCCCATGATCCAGGCAGCCATGGTTCTCCATTCCTTTGGAAATGGCCAGGGGCAATTACCATGACAAATTTCCTGACAGACTGGATATACTCACACAAGAACATGGCTGTCTGATACACCCCAACACCAATCAACTTCATTTGACTGCCTGAATGATAGGGTCTTAATTCCTTTTAGGCACCTCTTTACTGAGAACATTTAGCAAGTACTAATGTTGGCAAGAAAACCTGCTACTAGAAAATCATATATTAGCAAATGGAACATGTTTTATAGTTGGCGCCAACAACATAACCAGCAGCCATTCAGGGCAGGTTGTTCCCTGGTTTTACAATATTTGTATGAGTTACTATCCTATGGCCTTTCTTACTCCTCTGTCAAGGTTAGTTAAAAATAAAATCTGAGTTAGAGAGGCTAACACTTGATGTTAAGTTGTCTATCTCGCCTTCATTCTTGCTGGTTGGGTTCGGAGCCGATCTTTGGCTCTGACTCGGCCATCTTCTAAAGCTCGAGAGCTACATACTGGCTCGACGCCTCCCCATATCCCATGATGCCTGGCGCCAGAAACCCAGATCTCGTTTGCCACTTCTACTGCGAGGTTGCTCTACTGGCTCAGGTCGTATAAAACTTTTATATTGTGTCTTTTCTGTGATAAAACTAGTTAATTTTAACATAGAAATTCTCGTTAGATATATCTTTGGTAGTTATAGTTTGTTCGTGTCTGAATCCTTGTTTTTTCCCCTCAGAAACTCGTTTTTATTTAGAAAGTTTCCCCTCCCCCCTTTCTCCTTTCTCTTAAGGTTTTCAGTTTAAGTTAGAGGATAACCTTACATCTAAAAGGTTTCCGTTTAAGTTAGAGGATAACCTTTTTTTCTTCCTATCTCCTTTAAAAAAAAGAAAAAATAAAGAAAAAAATAGTTAGTTAGTTTAGCTATAGTTCATTATAGTGTTTGTAGTGTAGTGGTTCTGGTAACTGTAGTGTATTTTTATTGTGGTTTGTTACCTTAACCCTTTGGTGTGTGTGTTTTTTCCTTGTTTTTTTCTTCTGTGAGGATGTCCAAGGATCCTAAGCCGTCCGGATTCAAGAAGTGTGACTCATGCTGTCAGAAGATGTCTCTGACAGATGGTCACACTTCTTGTGTTTATTGTCTGGGCGCCGTGCACCTGCAGGACTCTTGCTTGATTTGCCATGCGTTCAGTCCAAGAGTCCTGCAGGAGCGCAAAAACAAATTGATCTTGAGGGGTCTACTTAAACCCCAAGATTCACCGGCGAAGGCTCAGCCTGTGAAATCTTCTAGGCCACCTAAACCTTCGGCTCCCAGTTCGGAGCCGTCGAGTGAAGCCATACCATCCATCTCGGCTCCGGCTGGAACCGACGTTCCTCCCTCCCAGTCAGCTCCAACACGTTCTTTGGAGCTGTCTGAGAGTCGGAAAAGGTCCAGGTCTCCTTCTCTGGAATCGATACCAGTCGGAGCGTAGTCATCGCTCATCCCACTCTTCTCGGTCCTTAAGACATTCGGACCATGACTTGGAACGAGTGGTCAGTAGGCTGCTAAAATCGCAGGCCCTAGCCAAAATGTTGTCCTGCCCCCCTTATCAGGCATCGGCTCCGTCCACAGCTGTAGAGATTTCTCCTCCGACTCATCCTATGAGCTCGGAGCCGTAGTTCGTTGGGGTTTGAGTCGTGGAACCTTCGGCTCCGATACCTTCTCCTTCGGTTCCATCGTCGGCTCCAATCCCTTCCATGGTACCGTCCCTGGAGGGATCTGGGCGCTGGGACTCCCTGGTCGGCTCAGAGGGGGTGAGTGGCATCGGACCCTTGTCCGACCCTGCTCTCCCCCTCTGCGCTTCGGCTCAGGTGAGCTCGGCTCCCACATCTGCCTCGGAGCCGTCCCCCTCGGTACAGGGAGGGGTTCTGGTTTCTTTGGAACTGGAGTCGTCTCTGCATCCAAGCAGGGACGCCTTCGAGGTGATGAGGAGTGTACTGGCCCCAGAGTCAGTCCCACGATCGACCCCATCCGCTCCTCCCCCTAGGGTGCCTGCGTCAGCCTCTGCCCCTCTTCCAGACCCCAAGCGTGGGGATCCAGTGCTCCAGGACACCCCCTTGGGTGTATCCTCCTCTTCTGAGGCCTACCCTGACCATTCAGAGGAGCCACCTCGCAAGAGGAAATGCAAGAGGAAGCATGTTGACTCCCCTGAGTCTGTCATGTCAGATATTGACTTAGAGGAGTCGGAAGGGTCCCCAAGATCCCCCTGTGAAGATGTCTCCTTCTCAGACATCCTTGAGATGCTTAGGCAGAGGAGGAACTGGACTACCCTAAGCCCTTCCGAGGATGAGTAAATTATTCCTGACCGCGTTTGGATCCCGACCTTCCACCTCCTGGGTGTCTCTGCCTTTCGACCCACTGATGTCTGTGGTGGCTCGGGAAGGCGTGGGCTGACTCCAGACACAGTGGAACCGGCCCCTAGAAGACCAACCAAATTCATTATGGCATCGCAGGACAAACAGTTCTTGACCAAAGGTGTCCCCGTTGATGCCATGGTGGTAGCGGCGGCCACAAAGAAGGAGTTGGCTGAAATTTCTTCATCTGTCCATCCCCCTAACAAGGAGTCCATGACGATGGACAGATATGGGAAGCGGATGTTTTCTTCAACGTGACTTTTCTATCTATAAGTCCTGAATTACCTGTGCCACTTTACCCGCCTTCAGAGGGATCTCCTGAAAGAGCTTAGAGATACCCTCCAAGATCCATCAGCTGAGGGGGCCCAGGCTAAGGCAGCCTCCCAGCTGGCAACTCTTAACTCAGTTGTAAACTCCTCCATGAGGCTCATTTCGTATGCAGCCGATGGCTGATAGAGCCGCCAGGCGGCTGCGAGCGCGTGGCTCCTAAGGAGGCACGGCTTGGATGCCGGGCCTATGTAACTTTATGGAACCTTTCAGAGCATCTTTTCTCCACCAATACCACCTTTGATGGTTCTGCTCTGTTTGGCAAGACCGTGAAGGAGGCGTTGACCCAGGTGTGAGCAGGAAGGACGGAAGACGCTGTCTGCCGTCGAATCCGCTTCTCTGCACCCCAGAGGCCCTATTCTAGGAACCAAAAGGGTCAGAAGAAGATGTGGTTCCGAAGTCGCAGCAGTCCCAGCCTGCTCGGACAACCAGTCCTTCCGTGGCAGAGGAGGACAGGGACGCCGCCCTAGAGGCAGAGGGGCTCCCAGAAACTTGGGTCCAGGAACCTTTCTCTGAGCGTACCCAGCACCTGAGGCTGCCCGACTGCTCTACTCTGGAGGCAGTCGGGGCGTTCGGGGCACCTAGCGGCATGGGAGTCCATAACATCGGACCGCTGGGTTCTCCAAATCATATCCAGGGATATCGCATTCCTTTCCTTCACCTTCCAAAGATGAAGTCCCTCCCAGGCGTACCACCCGGTCAAAGGGAGGCCGCTTTAGCAGAAATTGGCCATCTGCTAGAGAAAGAGCCATCCAGCCCGTTCCCCAGACCAGATCGGATCAGGGTTCTACTCCAGGTTCTTTTTAGTGCCAAAAGGCGGGGACTAAGACCAATCCTAGACCTCTCTCCTGAATCTGGCAGTCCCCAAAGAAAAATTCGAATGGTCACTCTACAATCTATTCTCCCCTTCTGGGAGAATGCTACTGGATGTGCTCGATAGATCTCAAGGGCGTACTACCACATCCTAATGGACAGGCGCTCAGGAGGTTTCTCCGCTTCCGGCTGGGAGCCAGTCACTACCAGTTCGGGTCCTTCCCTTTGGTCTCACCACAGCCCCAGGGTGTTTACCAAAGTACTAGCAGTGGTAGCGGCCCACCTGAGGCTTCAGGGGTGCAGGTCTTTCCCTACCTGGACGACTGGCTCCTTACCGCCCCAACAAGGCATCTACTTCTCTCGGTGCGAGACTCCTTTCTCCATCTTGCTCCATTTCTGGGCATCACAATAAATACAAAAGTCCAACCTGGCACCCACTCAGCTCTTAGATTTCATAGGGGCCAGACTAGACACAAGGAGTTCTGAGCCTTCCTCACTGCGGACAGAGTTCTAAATCTGCAGCTCCAGGTGCAGGCCATTCTCCATTCATGTTCTGTTCCAGCGGAGTTGGTCCTGAGGGCTCTAGGGTCCATGGCTTCGTCGATAGCACTTCTTCCTCTTGCCAGGCTCAATGCGCATTCTACAGTGGGCGCTCTTAGTACAGTGGTCATACCTTGCTCTCCCCATGTATCATCCCATAGCGATCAGCAAGGCTTGCAGCGGTCCCTCTTGTGGTGGCTCCACTCCCGGATCTCCACAGGGTCGCCCATTTGTGCTTCTCCCCTCTCGCCACGGTGACCACGGGCCTCCCGCCTCGGGTGGGGGGCACTTTGCCGGACAGTCCAAGGCACGTGGCGCGATTCAGAGACCTTACTGCATATCAATGTTCTAGAGATGAGAGCAGTGCTCTTGGCGTTGCTAGCACTTCAGGACTTTCTTCCCTTGGGAACAATTGCGATTCAATCGGACAATATGTCTGTTGTCTGGTACATCAACAAGCAAGGGGAACAAGGTCTTACCCTCTTTGTCGAGAGGCCATGAGAGTTTGGGAATGGGCAATCTCCACCAATCGCTTTCTCATAGCAACGCACATTCCGGGTCGGTCCAACATCCTAGCGGACAAGCTCAGTCGCACCATTCTGACCCCTTACGAGTGGTCTCTCAATTGTCAAGTAGCGCATATTCGCACGGTGGGGAACCCCTTCATGCGATCTTTTGCCTCTCCCTCAAACACCAAGTCGACAGTTTTTTCGCTCTGATACCTCCTGCCGGAGGTACCCCAAGAGACGCTCTGGTGCATGCTTGGCCACCCGGTCTTCTGTATGCCTATCCACCCTTGCCTCTGATGCTGCAAGTTCTTCAGAAAGCCTCTCGGGTGGGTTGCAGAATGATTCTCTTTGCTCCGTTCTGGCCTCGACAGATCTGGTTCCCCTTCCTAAGGTCTCACTCGGTGAATCCTCCTTGGATTCTAGATCCTATTCCGGATCTGATATCCCATCCATCCTGCATTCCTCCTCCGAACCTGGACAGCCTGAAGCTGACCGCTTGGCTGCTCCAGTTCCACTCTTGATAAGGACTCGGTATCTCTTCACGGTAAAGGCTATTTTGGTGGCGGCTCATAAACCATCCACTAGAAAGGTTTACGAAGCAAATGGAACGTTTCTCTGTGTGGGCGGAGCGGCAAGGCCTAGATCCTTCACGGTTCCTCTCCCGTAGTGCTTGATTTTCTAACCTCTCTCTTTAATGATGGTGCCAGCAGTTCCACAGTCAAAGTTCAACTGGCGGCAATTTCTCACTATCACATTGGTCAAGAGTCTAATCCTCTTATGTCAGCCAAATTGTGCAAAACTTTTCTTAAAGGTACTTTCCTTCTCAGGCCCGCTATAAAGCAACCAGTTCCTCCTTCGGACCTTTCTTTGGTCCTACAGGCCTTGACCCCTCCCCTTCGAGCCAGCGGCAGTCGACCTCAAATTCTTGTCTTACAAGACAGCCTTTTTGGTAGCCATTACATCAGCCAAGAGAGTTTCTGAACTTCAAGCTTTATCAGCTAAACCTCCTTACTTGGTTTTTTATCCGGACCGTGTCTCCCTCAGGACCAACCCGTCCTTCCTTCCTAAAATCGCTTCTGAAGCAAACATCAATCAATCCATTAACCTCCCTGTTTTCTTCCTAAGTATGAAAACAAAGGTGAATATAGGCTACACTCACTAGATGTTCACAGGCAACTAAGATTTTATCTCAACAGGACAGCTGGTCATAGGCAATCCGACCAGCTGTTTATTTCCTTTGCAAAAATTAATTTGGGCAAGCCAATTTCCAAAGTTTCTCTGTCCCGCTGGATTTCACAGTGCATTTTATTGGCTTATCAAGCGTCAGGAAGGCCCGCAGGAGGTGTTCATGCCCATTCAACCCGGTCAGTATCTACCTCAGCAGCCTTCAAGGCTAGGATTCCTCTGGATGATATTTGTGCAGCAGCTACATGGGCTTCATCTCATACATTTATTTCTCACTATAAGTTGGATCTTGCATCCAGGGTAGAGCATCCTTTGGCTCAGCGGTGCTCGGAATATCCTTCCATGATGGCCGCCCAAGATTCAGGTAGCTGGGGACTCTGTCCACAGGTTGCAGACAAATGCATATCCTACTTCGGATTTATAAGTTATGTACTCACCATAACGTCGTATCTGAGTAGATGTATTCTATTGTCTTCAACCATCCCGCCCTCCTATCCCCCTGGCCTTTCAGTTTCCTGCATATTACTTGTTACCCTTTTGAGGGTATTGTTGCTTTGGCAAACTCGATCTGAGGTCATGAGGGTAGAGCAGGGCATTATGGGTGTGGGGAGGAGCTGAGAGCTTGGATCCATAGCTGGAAACTATGCCGGTTCGGATCCGATATCGGATCCATAACCCACAGGTTGCAGACAAATGAATACACCTACTCAGATGGAACGTTATGGTGAGTACATAACTTCTAATTCCTCCCTCCCAGTCGGCTCCAACACGTTCTTCGGAGCTGTCTGAGAGTCGGAAAAGGTCCAGGTCTCCTTCTCTGGAATCAATACCAGTCGGAGCGTAGTCATCGCTCATCCCACTCTTCTCGGTCCTTAAGACATTCGGACCATGACTTGGAAAGAGTGGTCAGTAAGCTGCTAAAATCGCAGGCCCTAGCCAAAATGTTGTCCAGCCCCCCTTATCAGGCATCGGCTCCATCCACAGCTGTAGAGATTCCTCCTCCGACTCATCCTATGAGCTCGGAGCCGGAGTTCGTTGGGGTTTGAGTCGTGGAACTGTCGGCTCCAATACCTTCTCCTTCAGTTCCATCGTCGGCGTCGATCCCTTCCATGGTACCGTCCCTGGAGGGATCTGGGCGCCGGGACTCCCTGGTTGGCTCCGAGGGGGCGAGTGGCATCGGACCCTTGTCCGACCCTGCTCTCCCCCTCTGCGCTTCGGATCAGGTGAGCTCGGCTCCCACATCTGCCTCGGAGCCGTCCCCCTCGGTACAGGGAGGGGTTCTGGTTTCTTCGGATCTGGAGCCATCTCTGCATCCGGGCAGGGACGCCTTCGAGGTGATGAGGAGTGTACTGGCCCCAGAGTCAGTCCCACGATTAACCCCATCGGCTCCTCCCCCTAGGGTGCCTGCGTCAGCCTCTGCCCCTCTTCCAGACCCCAAGCGTGGGGATCCAGTGCTCCAGGACACCCCCTTGGGTGTATCCTCCTCTTCTGAAGCCTCCCCTGACCATTCAGAGGAGCCACCACGCAAGAGGAAATGCAAGAGGAAGCATGTTGACTCCCCTGAGTCTGTCATGTCGGATATCGACTTAGAGGAGTCGGAAGGGTCCCCAAGATCCCCCTCTGAAGATATCTCCTTCTCAGACATCCTTGAGATGCTTAGGCAGAGGGGGAACTGGACTACCCTAAGCCCTTCCGAGGATGAGTCGGTATTCCTGGACACATTTGGATCCCGACCTTCCACCTCCTGGGTGTCTCTGCCTTTTGACCCACTGATGTCTGTGGTGGCTCGGAAGGCGTGGACGACTCCAGACACAGTGGAACCGGCCCTAGAAGACCAACCAAATTCATTACGGCATCGCAGGACAAACAGTTCTTGACCAAAGGTGTCCCTGTTGATGCCATGGTGGTAGCGGTGGCCACAAAGAAGGAGTTGGCTGAAACTTCTTCATCTGTCCATCCCCCTAACAAGGAGTCCATGACGATGGACAGATATGGGAAGCGGATGTTCTCTTCAGCGACCTTTTCTATGCGGTCCCTGAATTACCTGTGCCACTTTACCCGCCTTCAGAGGGATCTCCTGAAAGAGCTTGGAGATACCCTCCAAGATCCATCAGCTGAGGGGGCCCAGGCTAAGGCAGCCTCCCAGCTGGCGACTCTTAACTCAGTGGTAAACTCCTCCATGAGGCTCATTTCGTATGCAGCCGATGAGGAGAGTAGAGCCGCAGGCACAGGCGTGGCCCTAAGGAGGCACGCTTGGATGTGGCTATGTAACTTTGCGGAACCTTTCAGAGCATCTTTCACCAATACCCCTTTTGATGGTTCCTCTCTCTTTGGATCACAGGTGAAGGATACCCTTACCAGGTGTGAGCAGGAAGGCAAGACTCTCTCTGCCGTAGGAGTCCATTTTTCCACTCCTTCCAGACCATATCCCAAGGGTCAGAGGAGTGGAAAGATGTGGTTCCGGAAATCCCAGGGAGCCTTGCCAGACACACGTGGTGAGTTTCCCTCCAGGGGCAGAGGAGGGAACAATAACAGACGCCGCCCTCGTGGCAGAGGGGGGTCCGCAAAACCAGGGTAGCAGAGAATCTTTCTCTGACAAGCCCTTCCAGCATCCCTGAAGGGTTGCCCAGCTGCCCACCTCTGGAGGCAGTCGGGGAAGATTATCGCTGTACCCAAGAGCCTGGCAAGAAATAAGACAAATGGGTACAATCTGTTATATCCGGAGGCTACAGAATTCCCTTTATTCACGCTCCTTTGTTGTCAGACAAGTCCCTTCCAGATGTTCCACCCAATCTAAGGGATCAAGCAGTTCAGGAAGTTTCAAAACTGATAAGAAAAAGGGCCATCCAGCAAGTCCCAGCAGACCAGCAAGGATCCGGAATTTACTCAAGGTTCTTTTTGGTACCAAAAAAGACAGGGGACCGGAGACCCATTTTGGATCTCAGCAGACTAAACAGGTCTGTACAAAGAACGAAGTTTCGGATGGTCACGCTACAGTCCATTTTACCCTTCCTGGGTCAGGACAGTTGGATGTGCTCCATAGATCTTCAGGATGCGTACTACCACATCAAAATGGACAGGCGCTCCAGAAGATTCCTGTGCTTCCGGCTGGGAGCCAGCCATTATCAGTTCAGAGCTCTGCACTTTGGTCTCACCACAGCCCCCAGGGTGTTCACCAAATGTATGGCAGTAGTTACCGCTCACCTGAGATGGCAAGGATTCCAGGTGTTTCTGTATCTAGATGACTGGCTCCTCACTGCTACCACCAGGCATCACCTTCTGCAAGCCAGAGACTATACTATCCAGATGTGCTCTAGACTAGGTATCACTATAAATTTCGAAAAATCTGCTTTGTCGCCTTGTCAGTCTATCATCTTTATAGGCGCAAACTTAAATACAAAAGTTAGGTCAGCCAGCCTTCCACCAGACAGGGTGTTAGTCATTCAGCGGCATGTCCAGGTCTTGTTACAATGCAAGAGAATTCAAGCCAGGTTTGTCCTCCAGACCCTGGGTCTCATGGCAGCAGCAATCATACTCGTCCCACTGGCACGTTTTCACATGAGGGTCCTCCAATGGCTTCTTTTCACCCAATGGTCCTTCCAGCAGCTTCCCATGTCTCATATGATTATCATCACAGAAACATGCAAAAAGCACCTTGCATGGTGGATGGTCTCATCAGTTCCCCTGGGCAGACCATTTGTACTTCCCCCTCCAGTTGCTACGGTGACCACAGATGCCTCCCTGATCGGGTGGGGGGCATTATCAGGGCAAAACAGTCCAGGGTACCTGGCAACCTCAAGAGTACCATCTGCACATAAACATCTTGGAGATGAGGGCTATGCTTTTAGCATTGCAAGCTCTTCAGGACTCTTTTCCTACCGGGACAATTGCAATTCAAACGGACAATATGTCAGTCATGTGGTACATCAACAAGCAGGGTGGAACCAGGTCCTACCCCCTATGTCGAGAAGCACTCAGACTCTGGCAGTGGGCGATCTCTTCCCAACGGTTTCTGACCGCAACTCATATCCCTGGGAAATCCAACGTCATAGTAGACAGGCTGAGCAGAGCGATTCTCATGCCTCACGAGTGGTCTCTGAATCAAGTAGTAGCAGACCAAATCTTCCGTAAATGGGGGCAACCTTGCTGTGACCTCTTTGCCACCCCCTTTAACAGCAAATGCAGCAACTTCTTCTCTCTCCTACCACATCCAAAGCATTCCCCAGAGACGCTCTAGTCCACGATTGGCCTTAGGGACTTCTGTACGCATTCCCTCCTTTTTCCCTAATTCCCAAGCTGATTCAGAAAGCTACCATATTGGGTTGCAGAATGATCCTCATTGCTCCGTACTGGCCTCGACAAATATGGTTTCCGTTCCTTCATCATCATCTTATCGAGCAGCCTTGGACTCTGGACCCAACTCCAGACCTCCTGATCCATCAATAGGGCGGGCTGCATCATTCCCTACAATCTCTCAAGCTCACGGCTTGGTTTCTGTACTTCCAACCCTAGCCAGGCTTCCTGATATCTCCCAGTCGGTGCGTGAAATCATTTTATCATCGCACAAGTCTACCACTAGAAAAACTTACACTAGTAAGTGGAAACATTTTTCTTCCTGGGCAGAGGCCAAGAATATAGACCCCTTTTCGTCCCCTGTTCACCACATCCTGGAATTTCTTGCGGAGCTCTTTCATACTGGGTCTGCTTCCACTACAATTAGAGTGCAGTTAGCCGCAATTTCAAATTTTCACATTGGCCTTTCAGAAAGTAGTATAATGTCTCATAAGCTTTGTAAGGCCTTCCTCAAAGGAACCACTTTACTCAAGCCCCTGGTTAGAGATCCTCCACCCCCGTGGGATCTGAATTTGAGTCTATCCTCTCTAATTTTGCCCCCCTTCGAACCTGCAGCTTCCTGTTCTTTGAAGTTATTATCTTGTAAAACACTTTTTCTGGTAGCAATTACTTCAGCGAGAAGAGTTTCTGAACTGCAGGCTCTTTGTATCCGTCCCCCGTACCTAGTGTTCCACAAAGACAGGGTTGCTCTTAGGACTAATCCTTCCTTCCTTCCTAAGGTCTCTTCTGAGAATAACTTGAACCAGTCCATTGACCTTCCTGTATTTTTTCCCAACCATTCCAACAGGGGAGAATATAAGTTACATCAATTAGATGTTCAGAGGCAACTGCGCTTTGATTTGCATATGACTAAGGACTTCAGAAAATCTGATCAGCTTTTCCTCTCTTATGCAGAGGGCAAACAAAGCCTACCAGTATCAAAAGTAACTTTATCTAGGTGGCTGACTTCTATCATAACCTTTGTCTATCAGCTGAGGAAGAAAGAATTGCCTGTTAAACCTAAAGGCCACTCCACCAGAGCATTAGCCACTTCTGTTGCATTTCAAGCTAGGTTGCCCATGGAATCTATTTGTGCAGCGGCCACGTGGCCAAATCCTCATACTTTCATCTCGCATTATAAGCTGGACGTGGTTTCCAGGAGCAGAGCTGATTTTGGTTCCACTGTTCTGAAGAGTCTGTTCCACTGAGCCACCCAGGATATTAGGTGCTAGGGACGCTGTCCCAACCAGCAAGAATGAAGGCAAGATAGACAACTTAACATAAAGAAGTTATGTACCTACCATAATGTTCTATGTTAGTTGTCTGCTCCCGCCTTCTTTCTTGTGTCCCACCCTCCATCCCCCTATCCTATTAGACCGAGAAGAGTTTCTCTATGGATTTACACTGGCTGAGTCTTCTCTGGCTGTCCCACTCTACCTAGTAGTCTCTATAGCTGGGCTTATGTATGATAGGATAGGATTCCTTTATTACTTTGTCTGCTGTCAGTCTCACCAAACGAGATCTGGGTTTCTAGCGCCAGGCATCATGGGATATGGGGAGGCCTCGAGCCAGTATGTAGCTCTTGAGCTTTAGAAGATGGCTGAGTTGGAGCCGAAGATCAGCTCCGAACCCAACCAGCAAGAAAGAAGGTGAGAGGAGACAACTAACATGGAACGTTATGGTAGGTACATAACTTCTTTTTCTTTTTGAACCAGTTAACCTAGCTAACTTGAGATTCTTAACATGGAAAACAATTTTACTGATTGCTCTGACTTTTTCAGGAAGGTTATCTGAGCTGCAGGGTGTCATGATGAATCAACCTTACCTCTTTTTCCACAGGTACAGGGTGTCTTTAAAGAATAATCCTTCTTTTATGCCTAAAGTGGTATCCAAGTTTACTTTATGTCAAACTATCTTCCCCTTTTCTTACCTAAACCCAAAAGTGAGGGAGAAAGGGTACTCTACACCGTGGATGTCCACAGATAACTCCAGTACTATCTTCACAAAACTAAATCTTTTCAGTTCTTTGGATCAGTTGTTTATTTTTTGTGAAGGTAATAAGAAGGGACAGCCTGTGTCAAAACAGGCTATTTGCAAATGGTTGTTTAAGGCTGTTACTTTTTGTTATACTCACCACAACAAAACTACTTCAGACAGGTTCAAGGCCAACATTACCAGGGCCTTGTCTTCATCTGTGGCTTTTTGGGTAGGGTTGGATTCTAGAAATAGTGTAGAAGCTGAAACTTAGCCCTATGTACATACTTTTACAATGCACTATAAGCTTGATTCCTTCTCAAGATCTAGATCATGCTCTGTAAAGACCATTCTCATGGTGTTCCTGGAGTCTTTATCGTTCCACCCCACCAAATCTAGGTAGCAAGGTTAGTCTACTCATACCACTAAGGCTACTGCAAAAGTGGTCAATGTGATGAACATAGTACAGTTGTTAAGTAAACATACCATAAGAGTAGATGTTTGAATGTTCACTGCTGCAGTAGCCACTCCCTCTATCTCCCTTGTTTATTGTGGTGTGTTGTTTATGTGTGGTTATTTACTATTTGTTCTTCCTAGTATTGTTCTTTTGGGGCTCAGCCTCCCTGTCTCTGCTGGCAGGAAAACTCTGAAGGGCTTGGCACACAAACTTGTCTTTTATCCAGTTCAGCTCTAGCTGCCAGATAGTTTGGGCAGTTGAAAGGTGCCCTGAAGTCTTGGAAGCTGGCTGGCTGTTGTATCCTTGGCAGGCTATAACACATATAGCTAAGGCTATTGCAGCAGTGATCATTCAAACATCTACTGTTATGGTAAGTGTGACAAAGGAGGATACTGCCAGTGCAACTGTCTGGAATTTTGTAAATAATTATATGCCATCTGTGAATATCAGCATGATTTATTTAAAATGTTTATGTTACAAATGTATTAGACCTGTATATCAAACTGCTGGTACAGAAGTGTGCGTTGAAAAGTTTTTTGCAAAGTGCTGTTTGAAATGTAACCACAGTGTGCCATACTGGAATAGAACAGAAATGCACATGCATTATTGTAACTGTTTAAATGTATATATGTTAACAGTGGAAACTGGAATACAGGAGGTTAACTTCAGGAAACTAGCTGAAATTAAATTACTTTATAGCTGCACAATAAACAATGGTATCTTTCAGTTTCATTGCAGCTATAGACACAGAGTCTGTGCTGAGAAACTTTCTGTATTGTCTTGGGAATAAACTAATTACTACTTCTGAAAGTATGAAGGAATGCAATTGTTTTATGATTTCAGCATCTGCCAAACATCCGAGGTCTATGTATTTTCACAGGTAGATGCTAAATACTGCTAGCTTTCAGCAGTGGGGATTTCACCTGGGATAGAGTCAAATGACAAGAAATGATATAATTCTGCAAGCTATCCCAACAGTAATATTTGAGATATTAATTTGAGACCTGTCAGAGAGAGACAGTGCATTCTGTATTTTGTCTTGGACCTGACAACAACAGGAACCATTCACCACACATCTGCCTTGCTCTGATGAAGTAAGTTACTAGGGGATAGTATAATTGTCTTAAATATAGGAATATAGCAAAGCTTAGTTTAGATATGTTTATTTATTTGAGACTGTCCTGCAATGTTGTTTTAAATATTTGCTGTGATTTTGAACGCTGACGTCACTGTGATTACATACTGAATATTTTCTTGTTCTTTTATTATTTATTATTAAATATATTTAAATCTTTCATTGTGGCTGATATGTCTAGAGATATTTAAGTTTTGTGAGTAATTGCATATTTATTTGGTGTCACTGTGTTGGCCACTCCTAATAGCCTTGCTCTTGGTTAAACTACCATTTGTATTAATATTAATATTACATAGTAAGATTGGACACCCTTTGTTAAGGGCCTTAAAGTAGCGGATAAGGAGTTGGCTGGTGGCAGTGATAACTACCTTACAGTCTGGGCAAAAGGGGTCATAGCTAGTAAACCTATGCCAGCCTTTCCCAGGGGTGTGTGTGTGTGTGTGTGTGTTTGTGTGTGTGTGTGTGTGTGTGTGTGTGAGCTACTTGGGCAGGGACATGAAGCAGTGGTTGGACAGAGAGGTTGCTTGGTGGTGTTGTCTTGGCCACTCAGCTGAGATCTCAACTCTGTAGCTGTGCCAGTGTGGAATCTTATTGGGGATCTGGAGAAAGAGGGCAAAACCAGCCCCGGGCTAACTGTGGTCTCTGTGTCCTCTTAACGGACATTAAACTGGATGCCGAGAGCTGCATCTGGAAATACTGTGTGCGTACCTGTCATCCTCTCAGTGTACATCCTCCACTGGTGCCAGTGGTGAGGATTGAGGCTCCCTGATTACTGATCCAGTGGTGGGGTGTCACAGTAAGTTTACTTACATAGCTGTACTGCACTGCTGAACCAATTCTTGTGTGGAAACATAACCCTGGATTCAATAAATTCCTTATAGGCTTTGATGAAGTTTACGAGTTAGCTTGATGAGCAGCAGGACTAATTTCATATAAATCGCAGTACATCACACATACACAAATACAAGGATGGTTTGCTGGCCAGCAGCAGTTTTGCCATCCGGGAAACTGTGTACAGCAGCACAAGCACAGAAGGAGGAGGCATTCAAATTTGTTTACCAGCAAACATGCTCAGTGAGATTGCGCGGACAGGCATAATGACTACGAGAGGTAAAAATACTGCAGTACCACCATTAATAACACAGTACAGAAAAGCATACTCAGTGCAATGTACAATAAAAAATATTTGAATAATAAAATAATGAAGGAGATGGGATAATGGAAAGGGCAAATACAAAGAAACATTCACTGGGCAGGGTAAGTGTTCTAATGAAAATGGACACAGACATGTATGATAGGAATGAATAAAGAGTAAGAGGACATGGTAAATACGTCAGTGTCCCAAAATAGAATATGTACATTTCTGTACAAATCCAGCACAAGTTCAGTAGCATAACATTAGGCACATATGTAGATAGCAGAGTACATTCTGCTGTGTACACCTCCTGAGCAAGTATATTATGATATAAACACACATTACTGTATATATGTGATGGTCACACAAAGTTGCATGTCAAGGGAGGTGAATTTTTGTGATATAAACATCACTGACATGCTCACTGGAGAGGACATTTAGCAAGAATGGCATATAAATTATGGATATGTGCATACTCTGAAGATCTGAAAAATGACTTGCTTGAATATGACTGACATGTCACCATAACTGTCAACCAATCAAGGCCACATATCAACAGACTCCTGGACAAATGGAGATAGAAACAGGCACAACTATGGAGACTTTTGCAGTATTATGACCATTAATCTGCTGCACTGACAGAATATGTGAGTGCACACATGTTCTTCAGGAACAGATGTGTACAACTGTA
Organism: Protopterus annectens; assembly: GCF_019279795.1. Classification (NCBI taxonomy): domain Eukaryota; kingdom Metazoa; phylum Chordata; order Ceratodontiformes; family Protopteridae; genus Protopterus; species Protopterus annectens. The sequence goes on along the minus strand of NC_056746.1, from coordinate 604,540,891 downwards.
ATGATTGCCAGTATTCTATAAGTGGAATTCACATCCCCTTCCCCAAAAATGACTAATTTTTGGATTGTTTAAGAGGACAGTATTAAAAGTGGAGTTGAAATTAGTGCCAGACATGGCCAATTGATAGGTTTTCATGACACGTAAGCCACAATCACCATTTGCAAGAATCAAAACCATGCCATCAATGTTGTCAATGAACTGTGTATTTACTGGGTGCAACACAGAAAGATGTATCACACAGGCATCTAGTAGAATACCTTGAAGGGAAGTCTGCACTGAAAAATCCTAATAGGTATACATCCCAAAGAATAGTTGTGTATGGCCTACCAGATGTGTGGGAGCTCACTGTGCCAAATGTGATACACTTGATTAGAGCATACCTGGCTGACATAGGTATCAGCCATACAGATAACAACACATTCAAACACCATACTAGTGGATTGCCTACACGCAGCTGGGTATTGCATATATCTGATACATGTAATATCAATGGATATTGTGTGAAGAATCTGCAACTGATGTGTGAATTAAGAAGTGATCTGTTATAATGAATGGCACAGCAGTATGTGGCAATGCATCAACTGTGCCCATGTGCACAGAAAGTACAGCAATGCAAAGTCTAGTGTCAATGATCGAGGAAGCTGTCACTATAATATTGTACATATGCCAAACATTACGTGGAGCAGCCACTATAAACCCATGTCAAAACTCAAGACATGTGACACACGATCATTGTCCCTGTGACTTTGTCATTCAAAATGTTATACTGCCATTAAATCCTGGCATACAGCCATATGTTTTCATGCAAACTATCAAGTGGTAATGCTGATGTGATGCAGTGGTACATCTATGATGCAGTACTGCTACACTATAGCTGTACATAGGCTAAAATTGCATTTCATGTGTTCATACATTCTTAGGAGAATACTAGACTAACAGCCCATGAACCCATACATGCCTAGCCAGATTTAACCAGAGTGTAACAATGTTTAATAGGTGAATGAAGTTCACAGAGGTATATGCCTATGCCATGGTATGTAATACCAACTGCCTCTGGCTAAGAGGGTCATGGACACCATGCCAGGAGTAAATTTATGATTACACATCCAATAATCTAGGTTGTGCTTGAAGAGGGTCAGGAAATCCTTTTGCTTTACGTGAATGGGAAGCTTGTTCCAAAGAAGGTGTAGTCTCTGAGAGATGTATGTATCTATCTCTCCAACATGATCTAATTATGTCAGAAGACAGGTTAAGATCCTTGGAATAAGTGACCCTTGTGCAGTTTGATTTATGAATGTGTAACATTTATATCCGTGCAGGATCAGACACAGCACTGTAGGCCATACACAGTAGTCTTAGGAGACATAATACAGTGATGGGGCTTTCTATTTTTCCATGTAGGACTTGTTTTTCATAACCTGTATCTTCCTGGTGTAAAAACTCTTGGTTTGTTCCAGCTGTTGCAGATGTCTGGTGAGGTAGATGCCAAAGGGTGCATTGTACACAATTATTTGTGTGATGGTGGCCAAGAACAATAGAATTATAACATCCTTTGATCTATATACCATGCCCGTACCTATGAGTTGTGCACATAGAAGGACTTTCTCACCACTGTGGACACAGGATGGTTGAAGTTCAGATTAGTAACAACCTGAGTACCCAGATCATGTACTGCTGGGTCTACTATTAGGTGGGGTGTTGTCTATACTGTAATTAGGTGGAGTATTGCTTTACAAAAGGGAATAATTATTAATTTTTAGCATCAGTAATGTATTTAGTTTCTCTCCATGCTATAGCAACAGTCATTTGTGTGTATTAATCCTTTCTGCAGTATATCCGTATCCTTTGTATATTCAGTTATTGATCCTAAAATTGCAGTCATCTGCAGACTTGATCAGATAAAGATCGTCTATGTTTACATTGACTTCTGAGAAATAAATACTAAGTAGGAAAGAGCCTAATACAGAGCATTGTGGTATTCCCCTGGTAACTGGCCTCTTGCTAGAGGTGAATTCACCCACTTTGACAGTATGTGTCCTGTCAGTGAGCCTTTTGGCTACCCAACTGGTGACTTAAGGGTTTATGCTGAGTTGAGAGACTTTCCCTATAATCCCTGAGAGGAGAATTTTATCAAATGCCTTGGCCAGTTCAAGTTAGGGGGGATGCAGCCTTTCCCTCATCCATGGTCTTGATGACCTTCTCAAAGAAGTAAACCACATTTAACAGACATAATTTATGCTTAAATCCAAACTGGGTTTGTTCCAGAGTCGGAAGATTATGTCCTTGTTAATAAGGTCCATGATGAATATGTCCATGACCTTATTGATGAGGCTGGTCCATGATGAATATTTCCATGACCTTATTGATGAGGCTGTTCAGGCTTATGTGTATATAATTCCTTGTGCATGTTGATGGTCCCCTCTTGTGCAGAGGGATGAATGTTGCTGTCTACCATTCTGTCAGAACATAGCCTGTCTGGAGGCTGTGGTTAAATAGGGATCCAAATGGGTTTGCGAGGTCAAGTTTGAAATTATTTCAAAGGCAACCTGGGATGTTCTCAAGGCCTATTGCTGCCATGCTTTTGGTCTTAGATGACCTGCTTTTTTGAGATAATAGGCTAAGGAATGGCGGCAGGTATACTTTGGGTGCCGACCAGTGGAGGCAGGGGGTTGAAGTTTGAGCCAAATCTATCAGCTAGTGGGTTGTCTTTTTCCTCTGGTTGAGTATGGGTGGTGCCATCCACAACCAGTTCTGTGCATAGATGGATATTCCACTTAAGCTTTCAGGTATAGTTACAAAATGCTTTGTGACATCACCAAATACAACGTTGGGTATGAATCACATGCAGCACAGTGGAACTGTTAACACAGTTGTACAATTCAATTTGTTTCATGTCATCACATCATTTGTACAGCATATGCCTTTATGTTTATCTGTGGAAATGTGTGGTTGAGGGCCCTGACACCACACATGGACACATTACAACTGAGGTGGATGCGGTTCTGGCAGAACATTTAAAGTCACAAATGCTAAGAGGCCCACAATGATGCTGTGGGACACATGTATAATCCTTGTGACTAGCAACACAATTGAGCATACAATGAATTCTCCAAGGTTGCCAGTGAATCTGAATATGTCATATGTCTGTGTATATAACAGCATTATAACATGTAGATGAACCCAGGCATATTTGCCCATGTAATCAGTATGACATAATATTGCTATACGTTAAATAAAATTTTCAGGTGTTATGTATACACATGCACACCTGTGCCATACTGCTGCTGCCACTGTGATAGTTGAATGCAAACTCTGTAGAATGTTGATGTACTCCACTACAAGAACACACGCATTAGTAATGCAGTATACATAGCATCATCCCATATCAGCAGTCCTCAGGAGGCATATTACTACAGCTGTTATTGAAAGAACAGTCAGCAGTGGCCTTCAATGCAGTAGTTCAGATCATAGATTGGAATACAATGTTGTAGGGCTATAGTACATCCACACCTCAACACAGCACATGTGGATGACAACAACACTGATATGTGCAATCTTCAGAGAGTTATAAGGCGTTACTAGGCTAATGGTCAAGACCACATAAAATCCTAACCATTATTATACCATTTAAACAAAAATTGCTATATCTGTGTGATAGAAGATATTAGGTGTATGTGCATTATGTGTGTATATGTTTGATTTTATTGCAGACTACCTCTTTCCATAGGTGAGGTGCATCACCCCATGATAGAATTAACAATCAAACATCCAGTTCTGTGGAGAAGGCTTGCACTGGGTAATGTAGGGGCTCTGCTTCACTATTTGTGCATGCATCTTTGAGATGATGACATCTTCACTGTTCCACAGCAAGGATGTTATCTGTAAAGAGGGAACAGGGGACTTTGGATTCATGGGGCTATGTAAAATGTTCTGAATGGGAGTAAAATGAAAAGAGATTGAAAACATCATACAATACCCATAATACACCACCAACCACACAAGTTTATTGAGGTCAGATTCAAACACAACACCTGTGTAGGTATACAAGCTGGATTCCATACAATGCAAGACTAGCACCACCAAAGATGTCTGACTTTTAACAGTGTCAGAGTGCACTTTAAAGAGGATGATATCTTCATTGTCTGCTGAGAAGGAGATATTTAGAAGGAGTGTGTGATATAGATGTGAACTCACATCCTGATATAAAATTGTATCCAGACTAATAGTTTAATGAACCCACACTCCAATTGATTGCTGTGAGATTAGAACCCAACTTCTCTAATTACAGAAGCTAGAAAACACTGTCTTTAGACTGATAGCTTAATGAACACACACATTTTTAATGCTAGTGCCAGCAAAGAAGTCAGCGTTTAATACTGTCAGAGTGCACTTTATAGGGATGACATCATCAGTGTATGCTGTGAACAAGATGTTGGGAGGATTTTGTGACAGAGATGTGGACTTGCATCCCAGTATAAAATTGTCTCTAGACTGATAGCTGAAAGAACAGACACGCACTCAAGTTGACTGCTATGAGATTAGAATCCCTACTTATCTAGTTATACAAACTACAGAACACATTTATAATGCTAGTGCCAACAGAGATGTCTGAGTTTAAAACTATCAGAGTGCACTTTATAGGGAGTGACATCATCAGTGTTTGCTGAGAAGATGATGTTGGAGGATTGTGTGATATACATGTGGACTCACATCCTAATATAAAATTGTGTGCAGATAGTTGAATGAACAGGCATGCACACACACACACACACACACACACACACACACACACACACACACACACACACACACACACGCATTCAGGTTGACTGCTGTGAGATTAGAACCCCTACCTATCTAGTAACACAAGCTAAAAAACACAGTACTTAATACTAGTGCCACAACATAAGTCTGACTTTAACAGTTTCACACTGCACTTTATAGAAGAGGACATCATCAGTGTATACCAAGAAGATGATGTTGGAGGATTGTGTGATATAGAGGTGGACTCACACCCCTATGTGAAATTGTCTCCAGAGTGATAGTTGAATGATCATACACATACATTTAAGTTGAGAGCTGTGAGATTAGACCCCCTGCCTATCTGGTAATGCAATCTAGAGAACACTGTACTTAACACTGGCACCACAGCAGAAGTCTGACTTTAACTGTATCACACTGCACTTTATAGGGGGTGACATGATCAGTGTATGCTGAGAAGATGATGTGGGGAAGGCTGTATGACGTTGTTGTGGAGTAATGTATCCGTGTAAAGGTATTTTCTGAATGATTGAACAAACTAAATGCTGTCCAAATGAACAGAAACACCACAGCACCAATATAAAATGTTAAGCACTTTCATTCTTTAATTACTTCAAGAACTTCATCAGAACAATTCAATCTCTAAAACAATCCATTAAATGCTTTCCAGTTTGTAACATAACTTTATCTATATAAAAGCTTTTTAACCAAAATCTTAAAATTCCACTTTTCTTAAAGTGCTACTACCATCTAAGCAGGCTTAACATTTGATATTAATTGTACTATTTAATCCTGGCTTTTTCTGTTTGCCATTTGACCTGTTTTCATTGAAGTGTGTTATTAAAATCATCAATAAATAATGACTGATCCACTGCATATAACACAAAAATATGATTTTTTTTAATTTGAATACTCAAATGCATGCTTGACCAAAGCATTTGTAAAATCCTTCATTTTTATAGTCATTATATGTTCATAAATTGTCTGTGAGAGCATTATAGTGGTTTTACCCACATAGAAGTTCTCACAGCTGCAACAGCTTGCTAAGTAAACAATACCAACAGATTTACAAATAAACCGATTACTAGCCATAACAGTCTTGTTTACATGCCTCACATAAACACTGTGTTGAATTTATGAACCTACAATATTTACACCTTAAACATGGATAAGTGCTAGATGGACCAAATGCCAGTAAATCATCACCAGATCTATGTCTCTCCAATAACCCCTTTAAATTCATGCTTTTCTATAAACAAATTTGGGATTATTGCCCACTGCTTTAGCTAAAGCTGAATTTCCTTAAATAACCTTCCAATTATCTGTCACTATCTTCCTAATGTCGTTAGAATCCATACTGATGGGAATTGGGGAAGGTTTGACACCTTCCATCACTGTCTGAACCATCTCAATCCATAGTACCTTTTTTAATGGTAAACCCACTTAAGAGGATGGGAAAAACTTAGTGGCTGTCTGATTGGCAACCTCTTCTTTAATCTTGTCTAATTTATCCCCAGTATAACCCCTGTTCACAAACATCTGCACTAACATATCAACTTCTTCACCAAATGCTAAATCATCACTGATTAACCGACTTAACTTTATGACTTGTCCTCTAAAGATGTTCCATTTCATAAAAATGAGGATGTTGACCGCTAAAGTGCAGATAATTTTTGGTGAATGTCTTTTTCCTATGTATAGTTCTTTTAAAGCATGCCTGCTTATAATCTATCATAAAACAGTCAAAAAGTTGACTCTGTCTCCTTTATCACTTATAGTAAAAGAAAAAAGTCCTTATGCTTTGGTTGATTTGTTCCAAAAACAAATCAAACTCTTCACTGGTACCCGATGAAATAAAGAACAAATCATCTATGTATCTTATGTAAAAATGTACATATTTAAATTCTAACTTAACCAACACAGTTTTCTCCTACTAACATAACACTAAATTGGCAAACGCTGGAGCCACTTTGGCTCCCTAGCTACCTCTGATTTTTGTTGGTAAATATTATTTTCAAATAAAAAAAAGTTATTGGATAAAACCATATCCAATACCAAACAAATAGTATCAATCTTAGTGTTATTAAAATCTGTGAAATGACTTAAATAGCTCCTTACATATTCAACCCCTACATTCTTATCTGTAGAGGTGTACAGTGAAACCACATCAATGGTAGCTAACAGTTTAATTTCTTTGGAATTTGTACTTTTTTTAGTAAAGCCAAAAATACCCAAGAATATTTTAAATAAAAACAAACTTTTTGTGTTACTGGGTTTAGCAGTTCACCAGATAATGTGCAGTAATTACAGTTTTATTCTGTGAAGCAGACAGATTCGGTCTAAAGGCAGTCTAGCTGAATTTTTGTAGATTTTAGGAATCCCAAATAACGTACCTAATTGGGGTTGATCAACATATAAAAATTCATATAAGTTAATATCAGTATACTCCTGATTTAACAAGTCGAATAACACATCATCTAACTTTTTAAAACATCTATGAACAAAATCTTTACTTACTTTACTATCATTTTTAATAGTAACCAAAAGTTCAACCATATAGTACTTATATTGCATACTGTCCATTATTAGTAGTCCGTTCCCTTTATATACTTTCATGAATCTTAAGTTTACACAACTGAGAAAGTGCCACATATTCTTGCTCACTCCAATCATATTATCTCTTTTTAGGTTTGCTCCTTTTTAATTCACAAAAGTCTTTCCACAAAAGTCCAAAACCACACTCAAAGTCAAAACCAAGGACAGATTAAGGCTTTTAAACTCTGTTGTCCCTTGTCCCCCCATAACAAGGTAACTCATGCAAAATATATTGTAAATTCAGTTTTCTGACAAAAAATGTACATCAACAATCAAATCAACAATATTCACTCTCCTTGCTGTATGAACATAAATCCTTTAGCTAATACCTTAAGCTGTGATTTGGAAAGGGCAACAGAAGTAAGATTGAAGACTTGCTACATTGGGACTACTGTTGGCATCCTCTTCATCTATTGCCTTTCTGTGGTCTCACATCTCTGGAATTATCTTCCATTTTGACCGGTGGTAAAGTGATTAAAAAAGGAGGGTCACCATTCTTGTTAACTACCTCACCTTCCCCACTGTAAACACCATTTACCTGGGAAACTCCACTATTGGTTTCACCATATGCAAAAATATTATTATTATTGTCTTGCAAAGGGGGAAATTCCTCATTTGAAAACATATGATGATTTTGATGTGCTACCACTGGTGCTGAAACAGAAGGGGAAGCTCTTTTCTTCATGCTATTAAATAGATAAGCATTATTTGTGGAATAAACTAAAGTGTCCCTGTCCAACTTTTTGTGTTTCTTAGCAATAATGGTAGCTACATGTCTTCACACTTTGGCCCTATACTGTCATATAATAACCTCAAAAGATCAAATGCCTTGTTCTCAAGTGTATGTCCATTAAGTTCTTTAATTTGCTTATGTAGTACTCCAATTTTCTCTGAATTATGTCTAACCAATAATTTGAATACTTCCACCCCTGAATTGTTGTACAGCTCAACCAAGTCTTTGTAGATCTGGTCTTTCATGGTAGTCCTGTTCGGAAACCTTAAAAAAATATTAGTCCCAGGGGAATCTGTCTTATCTCCATGCACTGCTAAGTAAAAGTCGTTGTATTCCAATGACGTTAACTTAAATAATTTTTGTTCGAAATCAAATATCAAGGACTTACAGTTAGAAAATGCCAAGGAGGTCTGTCCTTCATGTTTACGACCATTGGTTGACCCAGCGCTTAGAAACAGATTTTCCACTGGTGTATTTAAAAAATCACCATCCCTAGCTTACCCACCATTAGTGATCATCACTTGAATCACTCCTTAATCTGCCAAATACACCTCTGGAAGATCAACTAGAATGAATCAGACTTCCTGGACTCTCTTAAGAACTTCTTCAGCTTGTCTAATGATTGTAATCAAAGTCTGCATGAGAGACTAAAAATCATCCAGAACGTCATGCACAGATAAATCCAAATTCACATCACTGTCACTGAAACCAATGTCACATGGAGAATGTAAAACACAATTTGAGCTAGAAATAGGCACTTGGGCAGCCATTCACAAACCGCTACTCTTCACTCACCAAAAACTGACAAACACTACACTGGGATAAGTGAAAGAGCAAAAAAAAAAACTAACTCAATGAATTAAATGCTGTCCAAATGAACAGAAACACCACAGCACCAATATAAAACATTAAGTGCTTTCATTCTTTAATTACTTCAAGAACTTCATCAGAACAATTAAATCTATAAAACAATCCATTAAATACTTTCCAATGTGTGACTTAACTTACATATCTAAAAACCTTTCAAACAATCACCACTTCTGATTTTCTTAAAGTGCTACTATTCTCTAAACAGGTGTAAGTCTTAATAAACATCTGATATTAATGGTGGAATTTAATCCTGGATTTTTGTCAGCTGCCAAAGCAATATGCCATTTGACCTCTGTACATTCAAGTGTGTTATTAAAACCATCAATAAATAATGACAGATCCACTGCATCTAACACAAAAATATGAATTTTTTGAAATTTGAACACTCAGATTCATGCTTGGCCAAAACGAATGATAATTGAGAAAGGGCAGTTGGACCTGGAGTCAAGCTCTTCTGACTACGCACACACACACACACAAATTGACTGTCATGAAATTCGACCTTCTACCTAACTAGTTACAGAAGCTACTGCACAGGTCTGACATTAAGACTAGCAGAGTGCACTTTATAGAAGATTACATCCTCCGTGTATGCTGAGAAGATTATGTGGGGAGGGCTGTATGAAATTGCTGTGGAGTCATGTACCAGTACAAATGTATTTTCTGACTAATGTTTGAGAGAAGGCAGCAGGACCTGGAGAAAGCTCTTCTGACTACAGATGTGCATGCATGCTCATGCACACACACACACACACACACACACACACACACACACACACACACACACACTGTGACTGTCATGAGATTCGATCCTCTACTTAACTAGTTACCCAAGCTAGAGAACAGAATAATTAATGCTAGTGCCATGGTACAAGTCTGACATTAACAGTGTCAGAGTGCAAGTCTGACATTAACAGTGTCTGAATGCACTTTATAGAAGATTACATGATCAGTGTATGGTGAGAAGATGATGGTTTGAGGGCTGTAGGAAATTGCTGATGAAATCATGTACTATTGTAAAAGTATTTTTTGAATGATACTTGAGTGAGGGCAGCAGGAGCTGGAGTCACGCTGTTCTGACTCCACACACACACACACACACACACACACACACACACACACACACACACACACACACACGTTTACAGTTGTGTGATTCAGTCCCCTACCTAACTAATTACACAAGCTGGAGAACACAGTACTTAACACTAACACCATTGGAGATTTTTGATTTTAGCACTGTCATGGTGCTGTTTGTAGAGGATGACATCATCATACTGTCACAGGTAATGTATACTGTTATGAGACTTGTATGCAAAGCTAGGGTTTGGGATATGAATATGTGATTGCAATTTGCAAAAATAAAAATTAAATACTTCCTGGTAACCTATTTGAAAGAAGCTGTCATGACTGCATCTTGCAGAACTTAGCCATACATGTACCTGTTTCTCAAGATTTTGTTTTGATAACACACTCACATACACACATACATACATACACCCCCCCACACACACACACACACACACACACTCACATACACATACGTAGACATATACTTTGGAAATAGCAATACTGCAAGGGTGGAGGTATGTGTCTTAGGATCATAGGAAGTTACTGTTACTAGGCTATTGGCCCTAAGGCCCTTACAGGCCTAGCCAAGAATTTAGCCCATGTTCTGACAAGTCAGCACCTGATGCGCCTGTCCAGCAGGGACACAGGTGGAATCCCATAGGTGTATGTTCTGTTCCCCATCCAGTTATCCAAGTTGCACTTATAAACGGTTAATGAGGTACTCTGCTTGACGTGGACAGGGAGTCTGTTCCACAGAAGGGGAGTCTCTGGGACACAAATTTATCCCGCCAACAAGTCCTATTGATGTCATAGACCAGGTTGAGGTCGCGCTTGCGGGTTACTTGAGTGGAGCTTAACTCGTGGATATGCAGCATCAGGAGTCCCATCAAGGCGGGGTCTGAGATTGCTTTGTATGCCAGACATAGGTCACCTCTGAGGAGTCTGTATGACACTGAGTAGAGGGACAGGGCTTTTAGCCTGTGTCTTCATATTCAGATAAAGTGATGTCCTCATTAATAAAGTTTAATGACAATATCAATGTGATGTGATCATGGATGACCAATGTCCCGTGTCAGTATAAGCCCATAATAAATATAACAATACAGTTGTTGTCCTTTACTTCTGTAGTCTGCTTGCCAATGGCCCAGGTACTGATATATCATTTGCAAGTGCCCTTGTCTTGTGTTTATGAATGCCTTGCAATGTAATGGAAAATAAAAGTCCAATAACTACACTAAGCCATGCTAAATACTTTTTACATAGTGCATCACTGAAAAACTGATTTATGCGGATGATGGCAGTGTTAGTGCATGTGTGATTTGCATTTCACTAATTAAAGTTGAACTTGGGAAAGTAATTTGCAAGATGTATTATCGGAAAAATTGCTGGAAGATACTGTGATGTTCATGGTGTAGTTTATATTTGAAATGCTGTGGCCAAAGTTTTATTACAGTAATAAGTGTTGATGTTGCCTTCCCCATTTGCAAGATATTAAGCACCAAGCAAACATGGCCCCATGCTTAAGGTAAGAAGTGTAATGTGCAGTTTGGTTCACCATCTTTCAGTCAAACAAGCTTAGCAGCGAGGTGCCTCTGTCACAACTCTGGACAGTACTGAGAGTGGAAAATACACATGCTGTTTATCTTTCTCAGTGGCACAGTGTGCATGAGCAGTGAGTTGCTGGTCAGAGCACAAGTGAGCCAGGGTTCAGATCCCAGAATAACTTTTTTTTTGGCAAATGGTGTCAGGATGTCATTAGCTAAGTAAATGTGATCAGGACCGCAAATGTGACTACACTAGAGTTTGTGTCTTCCCCAAATTTTATAAGTAATGACTATCTTCAATACAGTTGCACAACTATTAGCTGTTTTGCAGGCCTCACTTCAAATCAAAAGTTAATTGTGTGTACAGCTTTCTAGAAATGACAAGGGGTGGTGAATCTTTTTAAATAATTATTATGACTCAGCAGGTATGCTAACTATTTCTGTATGGGTAGATATCCTGAAAATTGTGTGCAGTATGCTTCTTCTCAGTAAGGACAGTTTCCACATCACATTAGATGACCATTTCATCCATAATCACTTGAACATGACACAAAGAAAAATTGTACAGCAGATTTTTAAACCTTGCACACTAGAGGAGCACTGATAAACTATTGAATCAAGGTAACATGTTTGTGTTATCCATCAGCAGAGTCATGTCAGTATGCAGAAACCATTAAATGACCTGTACATCCATCAACCTAATAGATACAGACACATAAAGAGAGGGGTGGGAATGAAGGGATGAATAAAAGGAGAGACAAATGTACACATAACAATGTCTGGTTTAATTGAACATTCATGGACATGTCAGCTGCCATGCTATGTAGCATGAAGTGAGTGACATAAGGGCAAATAAAGGTTAGGAATGAGACAACACACTTATGACAATCAGAACAATGTTGTGTCACCTCACATGCTCTTTTTTGGCCAGTATTCAATACTGCCTACAATAGCATATCCAAAGATAGCAGCCAAAGCCTCTCTTACCCAGTCTCCATGTTCATTAACCACTCTTTATCAGAACAACACGTTCCTTGTCTGTGGAAAATTTCGCATGTAATGCCACTCCACGAAGGAGGTAACTCTGTGGAACTATCTAATTACTGTCCAATTGCCATTCTATCCTCCTTATCTAAAATCCTCGAAAAATGCATACATTCCCAAATAATGCTCTGTCTCCTCACTAATAAACTGCTAACCAACACCCAGCACAGATTCCACCCCAATCACAGTACTACGAAAGGCCTTATTAGCTTTACCAACACAGTAAGCCAACATTGAAACAATGATAACCTAGTATCCACTGTATTCCTAGATCTCTCCAAGGCCTTTGATACTGTCTCCCATCCCAAGCCTTTCTGCTCTCTCCGATCTTAATCTCAGCCACTCCACACTAGTGTGGTTTCAAGACTATCTAACCAACCACCAACAAGCAGTAAAATGGAAAAACTTACCAACCAACTCCACAAAGCTACCCGGCATGCCACTCTAGTCCAGTACACCAATGACTCTACTCTAATCTGCTCCACCCCATCACTCCCTCAACTCCAGGCATCGACACAAGAATCCTTTACTGCTGTTGAAACCTGGTTAGCCAACTCTCAATTAATACTTAACCCCAGTAAAACGCAACTGATGATATTCTATCCCACAAGAGCCTTAGACCCCATACTACCATTCACAATATTCTCAGCTAATAACACCCTTATCACACCTGTCTAACACACCAAACTTCTAGGGGTTGTCATAGATCACAACATGATTGTACAGACAATAAAGAAAGTCCATAAAAAAAATTCTGAACCCTATATAGATGCAAAAAGTACCTCACCAATGACAGTAAAGCCACCATCGCAAGAACCCACCTACTATCCACGCTCCTCTATGCATCCCCCATACTCATCAGTCTAAGCAGACTTTAACAAACTAAACACCTGCTATAATAAAATAGCTAGGTTTGCTACTGACACATCACTGCATAGCAATCAAGCAAGTATCCTGGCTAGAATTATCTGCTCATATGTAACCAGCTTACAATAGCTCACCAAATTATATATCATCCCGATAGAGTTCCTGCTCTTCAAGGTCTACTTAATATCTACTCTAACAAATGCCTGTTAAGATCCACCAATGAAACACTGGCTGACACAGGCCAAAGCAGCAGTTGTTCTGGGGACTCCTTGTCTTCCATTTCTGTTGCAAAAGCATGGAATACCATCCACATAGATATTAGGACCACTGAAAACAAAAATAAGTAAAAAAAAAAAAAACTCTTCTGGTCCCATTTACATACAGTAGTTCTTGGTTATGTAATTGTTCTGACCCTGGGTAGCTTCAATTAATTAGATCATATCATACTTTAACCTTCTATGAAAGCTTGCAACAACTCCTTTCTATACTCTTAATCAATGTGTGTTTACTTTACTAGCCACTGATGAATGTAACCAAATGACTGAATAAAATGTCCTTTCATCTGCATTGTTTATTGTAACACACTGTGCTCCTTATAGTATATTTACCTTTTGCTCCTTTCTTGGCCTTGAAACTGTACCTTATTATGTTTCTGACACTGTACTGTACTTTATTAAGATGTGTATTGTATTTTCTCATTGGGCCGCCTCTGAAAATGGGATCCATGTCCAGTCGGACTTTCTCGGTAAAACAAATAAATAAAAATCTCGATAAGAACTCATAACTGTGGCAAATTTTGAGATGTGGGTGATTAAACATAATTTGCACATATAGCATCACACTAAGAAATGATGTGAGATGCACCTGGAATTGAACCCCTGAGGCGGTTGATGTTATTGGCAAAAAAAAAAAATCTTCAGTCAAGTGATTTATGTCAACATACTGCATAGGAAATTGTACTTTGTGATATTCAGCAGTCTAAAAAAAACTGTCAGATTAAATGTTTCAAAGTACTGCCTTTATTCTGCTTTAACTTTGTGTTCCTTTAGTGCAGCGGGGTTAAGCAGCATTGTGCGGCGATAACTGGACTAGTGTGGCCCAAGTCAAAAATTCACCCATTTTTGACATAGGACATGTTGAGCCATTCACTGCCTCTTGGCATTGGTGCACAATGTCAAACTTTACATAAATGCAGAGGAAAGAAAGTGAAGTCTTTTTTTTTTTTTTGGCCATCTGTGGCCGTGTGTGTGTGGTATATGATTCTATTTTTTGACAAGATTAAAGGTGTGAAAATGGGGTTGATACGAAAGTGGTTAAATGGGGGGGGGCAAGCAGTGTGAAGAACAAAGAGGAGGCAGTAAAGGAATTTGCAGAAGGGAATTAGAAAAGAACCATAGATATCCACTTTTTCAACACTGTAATGTGAACATATATAGAAAATTGGATGAATTTAAATTGTCACCAGATGGGTGACAACGCAATAATGTTGTATAGCCAATTGGTCAAAATCAAGTGTGTTAAAACGTTGAAACACACATATTCAAAGTGGTGAGCTATGTGTGAGACTTTTTTTTTTGTGGGACAGCTGCCTTTTTTTGGGGGGGGGTTTCAAGAAGAGAGGAATGTTAGGAAAGGGACGTAAGAATTTCAGGGACAGGTATATAGGTTAGGTGAGAAAGCAGGTGCAGACAAACAGGACAAACAAGACAGAGAGAGGGATAGTAATGGACACAAAAGGTTGGGGGACACCATGATTGGGGATAGGAAGGGGACATTGGAGGCACATGTCCATCAAGCGTGGAAACATCCTCACCCATGGAACCATCATCACTCTCCCCTTCCTCGGTTCCCTGTGAGACTGCTTGATGTGGGAGTCTTTTTCCATTCTAATGAGCAACCTCTCCAAAAGACTGATGCAGGCACCATTTCCAGGTTCTATGACATTGTGCACCATCCCTGGCAGCTCCTGGCAGGTGATGCAATTACCATCTCTGCCAGTACTCCCAGAGGATACTAATGTACCATCAGCTGGGGCAATGCTACCTGATGTGGATGGGCCAGGTAGTGCAGAGGCAGAACTGCCGGGTTGTATCCCAAAGGTGCTGGGTGTTGGCGCGGCATTCGGAGGGTTGGCAGGCTGAGCCACAGCAGTTGGCCTACCTCCCTGTGCTGAAAAGCATTTGTCTTGTTGGCAGAAAAGTATAACACCATAACAGCGAGTTTCCATTAAAAAAAAAAAAAGATAAGGGGTGGGGTGAGACAAAAAAGAAAGATGATTACAACCATTATATGTCATATTCGTGGTTTATTACAATAACTATACTTTTACTATTATATTAGGTATACAGCTTTCCCAATCCTAAGAAGGACTGTGAATTGTTAAAAGTAATACTGGAGATATGCAGATATTCCATATATGTTTTTAAAGACAGATTAACTTAACAACATGGTATTAAAGCCAGTATTGCTGCAATTAAAATTAAAAAATGATGTTTATTAAATGTGGATGTATAGGTTACTTGTGAGAGTTGAACCCATCAACTTTAAATACAGTATTACACTTCCCTAATAACAATTACCAAGAGGTACAGAAGAAAGCATGTATGCTTGGTTTTATGGTTAACAATATGCATGCTTAAGTTGCTGTTAATCTGTAGAATACCAGTATGTTAATGCAGTCTTGTTCATTTGTGCTGCGTGCACACCCCTTGCCTCTCTGAGTCTCTCCAGTCTGTCAGCAAGTGCCTCCCTATTCACCAAAATTTCATGTGCAGCTGTAAAATAAAGAAGAGAAAAAGAGACATGAAAACATGCATACCAGTCTTGGCTATATATTTATTTTCATAACATTTAACGTTGCTTTATCTATATACTTGGGATGTCAGCAGTTTTAAACTCGTTCAGCCACTGGTTAGGTTTCACCTGCTTGCACCATTTCAGGTCATTGTAATGGTGCCTGCATTGCTCCCTAGTGCATGGTATGCCGGTCACACTGGAGACAGCCTTGGCTAAGCTGTTCCAAGCCTCATCCTTTTACTGAGACCTGGTATAGTCTCCCTGCAGCAGCCTACAGCTATAGCACTTCCCTAGATGTGCAAGAAATATTTTTTGACTCCACCACGCCCCATCTCTGTTCTCTGAATTTATCACAATCTTTCCTATCTCCTGCCATGTCTGCAAAGTTCTGCCAACAGCAGTACAAGTGTTTTCCCGCCAATTTGTGATATCGCGTTTTACGACCAGTGCTCAAACACGCACAACGATGCCAACTGCGTTTGCACAATGTTTAGGGGAAATAAACATTGCCAAACAAAGAAGAGCGGAGTTTATGAAATGGCAATGATAATCTAACATTTGCCATTCATTTATGGCATGTGTGCTGCGACACCTGGTCACACTTTGTCAACTTTTTAGCACTGAAATCTGAAATGCTAAATGACTTGGCTTTTATGCCACGACTTTGAAGGGATCAATGAGGTGATTTGGCACATATTTTGTAGGGACTTCCACAGTATTAAAAGTAATTTGTGCAAGGTGGGATGGATTCAAAGCTGTGTAAAATAGAATGCACACATTTCCACACAGGTGATTATTCCTCATTGCCACAAAGTAAGTGTTTGCCAATCTTTGTCATTACAGATATACAGTTTAAAGAGGGACTGGTGCTATACTTCAGTTAAGCCTTTATGTATGTGACTTTACAAGGTCCTGGCTTATGCATTCTCAGGTGTGACGCAGGAGTAATGTCTGACAATACACTGGAAATGTCAGTAAT
Source organism: Protopterus annectens (assembly GCF_019279795.1). Classification (NCBI taxonomy): domain Eukaryota; kingdom Metazoa; phylum Chordata; order Ceratodontiformes; family Protopteridae; genus Protopterus; species Protopterus annectens. The sequence goes on along the minus strand of NC_056746.1, from coordinate 604,523,631 downwards.
ACTTGGGTTGTGGAAGAGTTGCATAAATTATTGTCCATCAGAGATATGCAACTGCATTTTTTATTACATAATCATCATTGTGATGATAAAATAGTTGCACACATAATATATATGACAAAGTATGTGTGTGTGCTTATTCAACCTGCTATACATAGTTATCGGTATGCAGTATTACCTTTATAATCACATTTATTGGAAAAATTACAGTGGGACACCCTAACTAAAAAGTATATTGTGCTGGATTTAAATCCTGGCTCACTTGTGTTCTGACCATGAGCTCATTGTACTTACACCTGGTGCTGCAGAGTAAGCTAGGAAGCATGTGTATGTTCCATACTCTGTAGGTAGGCAATGAGCAAATGTAAAAGGCAGAAGTGAGCCTGTATTATTTCTGCAAATCATTATGAGCATTCCACATTAGAAATTACTACTGTGGGACTCCAACCCCGATTTACCCATCATCTGTCTTGTTTAACTCAAAGCATTTACACCTTGTGCCACAGAACAATCTGGTAACAGGTGTAATTTCTGCAGTCATTACCATCTATGTTGCTGACTGCTGCTCAGTGCCACTGAGCGTGTCTGTGATTTATAAGGGAACTGACAAATTTTTGACCAGTTAACTATGTTTGGGCTAAGCCACACACATCACAAATGGTAAAGCCAAAAAATAAAAATGGGAAAAAAAATGAAGCAAACTTGAAACAATTAAACAACTCTGGATTTGAAGCATTAGACTGTTGTACTTACAAAACATAGTTATAGTGGGTTATCTGGCTTTGCCACAGACTCTGCTTTGCAACACCAATAAAATCATGAGCATACAAGCAATTCATATTTCATAACCAGCATTAGCAGTTCATCCACTTGGACATTCTAAGTTGGTTGTACATGTGTGGCTAACATATTTAGTGCAATGAGCGATCACACAACCATTTATAAATATGTTTACAGAAATGCAGCTCTGTCTTCTCTTTGTATTCTGGTCATTCTTTCTTTATATTTGATAAAAAGTCAAACGCTGCTGCCGAAAAATCAAACCTCCTGTAAAGAATAAAGTATAAAATAAAAAGAAGACACAGGAGTACTAGTCGGCAGAGTAAAGCAATCAGCATAAACAAATCTCTGTGATAATGTCAATAGAGGCAGTTTTCACTTCACCATCAACGAAAACAATCTTCAAGTAAAATATAAATCTCTATTTATTGAACAGAGCAACAAGTATGGCAAGCGCTTTCACCCGACTGCGCTTCTTTAAGCCAAAAAGTTATTTCATCCAAATTACCCAATAAATACTCTCTCAATCATGACATCACATCCTGTAAATCAAATATTCAAATGACATATACATACTAATATCACTGACAAAAAACATTAATACAAAATACACACAAATTCACTCCGTATCCTACTGCATACATCCGTAATAGTTAAAATTGAGCATATTGAAACAACTAAAAATAAACATATATAGGCTTGTTACACATAAAAAACCTACTAATAAATAGCAAAATTGCTTTACATTAAACCCTAAGTCTCCTGCCCTTCAACATAGGTCTCAGAGGTACCCTGCCATTTAGACCGGGTGCCCTATCTGTTCTCAACCTGATTATCTACTTAGTTTCACTCTGTTCAGTAAAATTCATAATATCGCCTCTCCTGATAGTAGGTTTATTAACTTATACTACTAGGAACTGAAATTTATGTTCCGTAGATGTTTCCAGGACATGTTCCACGAGGGCATTCTTAACTGATTTAATGCAAATGTTATATTGATGCTCTCTTATCCTATCCTTAAGCCTTCTGTCGGTCTTGCCCACATAAAACGCTGGGCAAGACCTACAGGTGGCCAAATAAACAATGTGTTCTGTATCACAATTAGCCTTAAAATGAAAGTGGAAAGTTTGTTGTGTAACGGGATGTACAAATATCCCTGTGCTATCTATAAGATGACAAAAATTATAATTGTTACAAGGTTTAGTCACACCAACAGTAGAGCTCAATGAATGGTAATTATTAGATTTATCTGAGTTACACAACATCCTATAGAGATTGAAGCGATTCTTATAAGTAAACCTCGGTACATTACCTACTATGTCATGGATAGATGGATCAACTGTTAATATATCCCAATACTTAGAATAGATGTTCTTAATAGTATTAATGTCTTGTGTATAATATATCGATACTCTGACCTCTTGATTCAGTGTTGTCAGTCCACTTGGCTTTATATTTGCTTTAATATCAGACATGCAGTCTGTAGTCAAGTTTCTACCATTTTGCTTTAAAGGTGTGATAAAAATACATAACAGTGAATAACATTTTTCAGCAAAGGCAGGAGAGTTTTACTATTATGGACAAAAAAATATAAATGTGTGCTTTTTTGCTTTCTTTAGAATCTCACTGAAGTTAGTTCCACACTTTATAAGTGTATCCTTGCTAATACACCCACTGCTGTGAAGGGTGCCTGAATTGCTGTTGTGTAATCATTCACAGTTGCAAGCCATTAGCACCTAACGGGTCTATATTACTTCATCAAAGAATTGGTTCATCAAACCTCTTTCTTGTGCCCCCCCCCCCCACTAATTATATATACTAACTCCAAGATCACACTATAGAGGGAAAGGGCAAATTTCCAAATCTGTACTGTAATGCAGTCTCAGTCAGAACAGTTTGACGAATGTCATATTCGATAAAATGCCATCCAAAATGTTGTTTGATGAACCGATTCTTCTTTGAAGTAATAGGGACCTGCATTTAACAGTGGTGTAGAGCCTACACTATGTTTACATCTGATACACAAAGTCAAAAATGTGGTACCCGGCAATTGTAATTAGTTCACACCTCATTTGTATCTTCTCAGTGCTCAGAGGGCTGAATCTACTCTATAAAAAGGTAACCATGTAGTTAGGGAACTTGAAGGTGAGGAGACTTTTGTTTATTTGGACAAAACAGAAGATCGTAGGTATTTTTTTAAGGTGATTTTTCTGCAGAGAAGCCATTTATTTTGCAAAGGTATGCTTCTGTTATTCAAGGACATTTTGTATTTTGTAAACTGTTAGAAATGTATTTGTACAGCCAGGAGAAAAAGAAGTTTTATCTGTATGCACTTCTTATACTTCACTGTTGGCATAGGTAGTTTTGGCAGGCATTTACATTTGTGAGATAGACAGGTTATACTTTCTACACAACTATTGATGTTAAATTGTCTATCTCGCCTTCGTTCTTGGTGTTTGGGTTGGGAGCCGATCCTTGGCTCCGACTCGGCCAGCTTCAATAGCTCGAGAGCTGTTTACTGGCTTGAGGCTACCCCTTATCCCATGATGCCTAGCGAAAGCTACCCAGATCTCGTTTGCTGCTTTTGCTACAAGGTGTGTCATTTCTGGCTCAGGCTTGTATACTTTTGTATATTTATATTTATTAAAACTTCTTAAAACTAGAGTATACTTCTCCTTATAGTTTTATTCTTTGTGTGTGTTGTTTGTGGACGTTGCTTCTTTCACCAGTCTCTTTTTTTCTTAAGAACTTGTTTAAATTAGAGAGTTCTCTCCTCCCTTAGGACAGCCGTTTAACTTAGAGGCTCTCCTTCCCTTCCTTTTTACTGTATATAAAAAAAAAAAAAAAAAAACTGTTGTGTTCATTTGATAGTGTAGAGATTTTTTGTCTATATTGTGATACTTGGATTGTGTGTAGTGTAGAGTTATGTCCAAGGATACGAAAGTTTCTGGCTTCAAAAAGTGACTCATGCTGTCAGAAAATGTCTCTGACAGATGGGCACACTAGTTGCGTTTATTGTTTGGGTGCTGTTCACCTGCAGGACTCTTGTTCTATTTGCCACGCCTTTAGTCCAAGGGTCCTGCAGGAGCGCAAAAACAATTTAATCCTTCGGGGTTTATTGAAGCCTCAGGATTCACCGGCAAAGAGTTCTCAGCCAGTGAAATCCCCTAAATCTGTCAAACCGTCAGCTCCACCTTCAGAGCCAACTTGTGTACTGGAACAACTGAGTATGTCAGTTCCGGCTGGTACCGACAAGACAACTCCTCCATCGGCTCCATCAGATGTTTCGGAGCCGTCACGGAGCCATAAGAGACTGAGGTCCCCTTCTTTAGCGTCCCTCCACTCTACGCCTCGGTCAACATTATTACAAAGTGAACATAGCCATCATTCTTCACACTCCTCTCGATCCTCTAGGCTTTCGGATCATGATGTGGAGAGAGTAGTAACTAGGTTGATTAAGTCACAGACACTAGCTAAATTACTATCCAGCCCACCTCAACAGGTATCGGCTCCAACCGCCTCTATTTCCATTCCTCCTCCAACTCCATTGAGTTTGGAGCCAGAGTTCGTTGGATTGCGGGTAGTGGAACTGTCTGCTCCGATCACCATCTTGACTTCGGCTCCGATTACCTCGATTGTTCCTTCTATCGAGGAATCTGGATGCCAGGGCTCTCTCGTCGGTTCCGGGGGGGGGTGGCATCGGACCCTTGTCTGACCCCATTCTCCCCCTCGGATCTTCAGAGCAGGTGAGCTCGGCTCCAACATCGGCCTTGGAGCCATCGCCCTCGATGTGGAGAAAGATTCCTATTTCTTCGGAACCAGAGCTTTCTCTGCCTGAAGTTCGGGACACCTTCGAGGTCATGCGGAGTGTGCTGTCCCCCGAAGCAGCTCCACAACCAGCTCCATCGGCTCCGTCCCCCATAGTGTCTGTGTGTCTGCGGAGTGTGCTGTCCCCTGAAACAGCTCCATCAGCTCCGTCCCCCATAGTGTCTGTGCCAACCTCTGCTGCTCCTCCAGACCCCAAGCATAGGGAACCGATGCCCCAAGACATCCCATTGGGTGTTCCTTCTTTCAAGGCCTCCCCTGATCACTCAGAGGATCCCCCTTGGAAGAAGAATTGCAAGAGGAAGCACACTGACTGCCCTGAGGCTGTCACTTCAGATACAGACTTAGATGACTCGGAAGGGTCCCCGAGGTCCCCCTCTGAAGATGTTTCCTTTTCGGACATCCTTGAAATGCTTAGGCAGAGGGGGAACTGGACTTCCCTAGCCCCTACCGAGGATGAGTCTGTATTCCTGGATGCAATCTATTCCCAACCTTCCACCTCCTGGGTTTCTCCTCCTTTCGACCCACTCATGTCTGTGGTGGCTCGAAAGGCTTGGTCAGCTCCAGACACTGTGGAACCAACTCCGAGGAGACCTAACAAGTTTATTACAGCTCCCCAGGATAAGCAATTCCTTTCCAAAGGTGTGCCTGTTGATGTCATGGTGGTAGCAGCAGCCACCAAGAAAGAGTTAGCAGAAACCTCTTCATCTGTTCATCCCCCTAACAAAGAGTCTCGGATGATGGACAGATGCGGAAAGCGAATGTTTGCTTCAGCGACCTTTTCGATGAGGTCCCTGAACTATTTATGTCATTTTACTCGTCTACAAAGGGATATCCTGAAAGAGCTTGGAGATACCCTTCAAGATCCTACAGCTGAGGGAGTACAAGCCAAAGTAGCTTCCCAGCTGGTGACTCTTAATTCCATAGTCAACTCCTCCATGAGGCTGATTTCCTATGCAGCTGATGGAGCGAGCAGAGCCGCTGGCACAGGTGTGGCCCTCAGGAGACATGCTTGGATGCGGCTGTGTCAGTTTGCAGAACCCTTTCAAGCGTCCTTCACCAATACTTCCTTTGATGGCTCCTTTCTCTTTGGGCCTCAGGTGAAAGACACGTTAACCAGGTGTGAGCAAGAAGGCAAGACTCTCTCTACCATGGGAGTCCATTTTTCCACTCCCTCTAGACCTTACCCCAAGGGTCAGAAGAGTGGGAAGTTGTGGTTCCGGAAATCCCAGGGATCCTTGCCTGACACACGTAGTGATTTTTCCTCCAGAGGCAGAGGGGGAAACAACAATACAGAAGTCACCCTCATGGCAGAGGGGGTCTGCAGAACCAGAGTGACAGAGAATCCTTCTCTGGCAAGCCCTTCCAGCATCCCTGAAGGGTTGCCCGGCTGCTCACCTCTGGAGCATTCGGGGGAAAACATTCACTGTACCCAAAAGCCTGGCAAAATTTAACAAGAGACAGATGGGTACTATCCATTGTATCCGGAGGTTACAAAATTCCCTTCCATCAATCCCCCTTACAGTCAAAAAAGGGCCTTCCAGATGGTCCACCCAATCTGAGGGAGCAAGCAGTCTTAGAAGTTTCAAAACTGCTAGAAAAAAGAGCCATTCAGGAAGTCCCCGCAGACCAGCATGGATCCGGAACTTACTCAAGATTTTTTTTGGTACCAAAAAAGACAGGGGACTGGAGACCGATTCTGGATCTCAGCAGACCAAACAAATCTGTACAAAGAGAAAAGTTTTGGATGGTCATGCTACAGTCCATTCTACCCTTTCTGGGTCAGGACAATTGGATGTACTCGATAGATCTTCAGGACATGTACTACCATATCAAGATGGACAGATGCTCCAGGAGATTTCTTCGCTTCCGGGTAGGGGCCAGTCATTACCAGTTCAGAGCTCTGCGTTTTGGTCTCACCTCAGCCCCCAGGGTGTTCACCAAGTGTATGGCAGTAGTCATGGCTCACCTGGGGCATCAAGGATTCCAGGATTTTCCATATCTAGATGACTGGCTCCTCACTGCTACCAACAGGCATCAACTCTTACAAGCGCAGGATTATACAATCACATCATGCGCTCAACTAGGCATCACAATACATTGCGAAAAATCTGCCTTGTTGCCTTGTCAGTCTATCACTTACATAGGAGCAGAATAAAACACAAGGGAAATGTTTGCAAGATTACCACTGGAAAGAGTTTCCACAATTCGTCAATAAGTGTTAATCCTAATGCAGAGCAAAGGAATTCAAGTCAGATATGTTCTTCAAGCTCTGGGCTTCATGGCAGCTGCCATTCTTCTAGTTCCATTAGCGCATTTCCACATGAGAATTCTTTAGTGGCTTCTTTTCACGCAGTGATCCTTTCAGGAGCTTCCCATGTCTCACATGATCCTGATTACAGAAACATGCCAAAGGCACCTGTCTTGGTGGATAGACTCCTCACTAGTGTCTCAGGGCAGGCCTTTCATACAGCCTCCACCGGTAGTCACAGTGACCATGGATGCCTCCCTGATAGGGTGGGGGGGGCATTATCTGGGCAGGACAGTCCAAGGCACTTGGCAACCTCACGAGTACCAACTGCATATCAATGTCCTAGAAATGAGAGCCGTGCTTCTGGCATTGCAAGCCCTTCAAGACTCTCTTCCTTCTGGGACCATTGCAGTTCAAACATAAAACATGTCAGTGGTGTGGTACATCAACAAACAGGGCGGAACCAGGTCCTACCCCCTGTGTTGAGAGGCACTCAGACTGTGGCAATGGGAGATTTCCTCCCAGCGTTTTCTGATGGCGACACACATCTCTAGGAGATCCAACGTCATAGCGGACAGGCTTAGCAGAGCTATTCTCATGCCTTACGAGTGGTCTCTGAATCAGGAAGTTGTGGATCTTATCTTCCGCAAATGGGGACAGCCTTGTTGTGATCTGTTTGCCACCCCTCTCAGCAGCAAATGCAGCAACTACTTCTCACTTCTTCTGCTTCCAGGTCACATACCTAGAGACGCTCTAGTCCATGATTGGCCTCAGGAACTCCTTTATGCTTTTCCCCCATTTCTTCTAATACCAAGACTCATACAGAAAGCAAAATCGTTGGGTTGCAATATGATCCTCATTGCCCCTTATTGGCTTAGACAGATACGGTTTCCGTTCCTGCACCGGTACCTTGTCGATCAGCCCTGGATTCTGGACCCGATTCCAGATCTTCTGGTTCATCAATCAGGCGGGTTGCACCAGTCCCTCCAAACACTCCAGCTTACAGCTTGGTTACTCCATTTCCAGCCTTAGTCAGGCTTCCCGGTATCTCCCCAGCAGTCCATGATATTATCGTTTCCTCACATAAGTCTACTACGAGAAAAACGTATGCTAGTAAATGGAAATGGTTTTCTTACTGGGCAGAGTCTAGAAATGTGGATCTTTTCTCAGCCCCAGTCCATGAAATTCTTGAATTTCTAGCACAACTTTTTTCAGTCCAGTGCCGCTTCCGCTACTACTAGAGTACAGTTAGCGGCCATTTCAAATTTTCATATTGGATTGTTGAATTCTAACATCATGTTTCATAAGCTCTGTAAGGCTTTTTTGAGAGGAACATCTCTTCTTAGACCTCCAGTGAGAGATCCCTCTCCTCCTTGGGATCTTAATTTAGTCTTAACTTCCTTAATTTTGCCTCCTTTTGAACCGGCATAATCATGTTCCCTTATGTTTCTGTCTTGGAAGACACTTTTTCTGGTTGCTATCACTTCAGCTAGGCGTGTCTCAGAACTTCAAGCACTATGTGTTCATCCTCCTTACCTGGTGTTTCGTAAGGACAAAGTTTCTCTGAGGACCAATCCATCCTTTCTTCATAAAGTCTGCTCAGAGAACAATTTAAATCAATCCATAGATCTCCCAGTGTTCTTTCCCAATCACAGCAACAAGGCAGAATACAAGCTCCACCAACTGGATATTTATAGACAATTGTGTTTTTACCTTCATAGAACTAAAGAACTAAGGAAGTCAGACCAGTTATTTTTCTCTTATACCTTCAACAAACAAGGCCTCCCAGTTTCCAAGGTGACCTTATACAGATAGTTATCTAATACTATTACCTTTATTTACCAGTTACCGAATAGAGTTACCAGCTAAACCAAAAGGTCATTCTACCAGGGCATTGGCCACCTCCATAGCTTTTCAGTCTAGGTTGCCCATAGATTCAGTCTGTGCAGCTGCCACGTGGGCAAACCCTCATACCTTTATATCTCATTACAAGGTAGATATGGTCTCCCGGAGCAGAGCTGACTTTGGTTCCACTCTTCTGACGAGTCTGTTCCAATGAGCCACCCAGGATGTTAGGTGCTAGGGGCGCTGTCCCAAACAGCAAGAACAAAGGTGAGATAGACAACCTAACATAAAGAAGTTATGTACCTTCCATAACGTTCCATGTTAGTTGTCTTCATCTCCCCTTCCTTCTTGCGTCCCTCCCTCCTTCCCCCATCCTGGTGGACTGAGAGGAGTTATGGTTTTCACTGGCTGAGTATTTTTTTTTCCTTATTGCTCTTCTGGCCAAGTTTTTTGTAACCTATTCTAGAATTAGATGTATTGTACAACCAGTTTTTGGATAACTGGTTTTCTCACCTTATGTCTGTGATTAGCTATTACAAACAAGATCTGGGTAACTTTCGCTAGGCATCATGGGATAAGGGGTAGCCTCGAGCCAGTAAACAGCTCTTGAGCTATTGAAGATGGCCGAGTTGGAGCCGAGGATCAACTCCGAACCCAAACAGCAAGAAGGAAGGCGGGATGAAGACAACTAACATGGAACGTTATGGTAGGTACATAACTTCTTTTTCTCAACACTTGCTTTTGCAATTTCATATGGTATTAGAAAAATGTACATGTCACTGACACTGGTGTTATGCTTCTCATATGGCCCAGGACAACATCCACAGGAGTGGTGAGCAGAGTGAAAAATTGTCTGACATTCATAAATTGACTTCTTTACTATTTAACTATGATAACTGTTATCCAGTAATCAGTGACATAACTTTTCATTCTTCAGTATATGAATGTTGACAGAATGGGTACTTTTACAGACCGCTTACATTTTTTTGTGTGTGTTTGTGTGCAACCTACCATTCTTTTGTCCTAAATGAGCAGTATGTTTCAAGTGCTTTTATGTTGAAAATGTGTAGAAAGCATATAATTGTGTGGAAAACATACATAGAAATTACTTATGTGGCACTCCTTTTTTTACAAGCATTTGTGTTTGGGGGTGGAGGAACACCTAGCATTCTGTTGTCCAAAATGATGAGTATGTTTCAAGTGCCTTTCTGTTGAAAATATGTAGAAAGCCTGATAAGTTTGTTGAAAACATACAGGGCCGGATTTACGATGGCTTGCTCGGAGTCTAAGAGTAGTGTAAGACTCCATGCAGCCATCATGTCTGACCAGCGATCCACGAACAGCCTGCAGGGGCGTGTAAGAGAGCTCCTAAAATGGCTCTTACACGGACAGGGCTTGGATATGCAAATTATCTCACTTGCAGACTAAAGGCATGCAAATGAGGTAATTTTACGATCCAGGAAGCACAAACCTGTCCGTGTAAGAGCCGTGTTATCTGCAGAAATGTACTCAGTTGACAACTGAGTACTGTTCTGCAAATAGCACAATGGAGCCTTGTCAGCTCCAAATAAAGGTTGTATATGTTCCAGGAAGCATGCCAATGGCCCAATATGTGGCCACTGGCAACGTACCTCCATGCAAAATTAAAATAAAAATGTATTTTTTTTTTCGGCCGATGTTTAAACGTAGCGCAGCGCTGTGCAAACGGGCTGCGCTAAAAAAATCAACAGAAAAATATTTAAAACCCATAAACATGGGTTTTATGCAAACCATCAATATACAATGTAAGGGAATAGCAGTCTGAAAACAACATGGCCACTGAGTAGGGTTGCTAAGGGGGGAAGCTCAGTGTAAGACATGTAACTAAGCATTAGTAGGCAATCCTATGTAAATGAGTGTTAGGATAGTGAATTGCACTTTTACATAGCATATGAGCACATTCCCTGGAGTGTAGGAGTAGGATAAGGGGGAGTAACAGAGTAGGAGATAGGTGACATCACAGGGGGGTATGTATGAAAGAAATGAAGCTCATTGGAGCAGAAAGGGATGTGAAAGCTGTCAGTTAGACATCATGGAAAGAGGTGTGTCAACAGGTAGACATGGGAAAGCCAAGAAATGGAAGGTGTACACTGTGGATAACACCAAAGTTTCTTGCTGAGCATGCTTGCACGCGTGTGCGCGCTGGGAAGCCCGAGTAAAATGGAGTGCGCGCGTGTAAGCGTGAGTGCGCGTGTTTAAGCTGGAGTAAGCATGTATAAGGCTGTTTAAAGAGTTATAAGCCCGTTTGCGCTGGTGTGTGCGCATTTTAACCCGAATAAGCAGGCTGTAGTCCATCTAAGCATGGGTACGCACGTGTTAGCTGCTGTGCGCGTGTTTTCCCTTGTATGCGCGTCACTCCCCCCTGAGAAAACAGAGAGGAAAAAGGAAGCACAACAAATTGTAGGAAGCTACCAGGTACTAGCATAGCTAGCAGGTGAAAACAATCAGAATCAGGCAATTACACAGGCAGAACAGTAGCCCAGCCCAACACTGAAAACTCTTCAAACAACAGTGCAGTATGTTTCTCTCAACAGACACTGCAACACTGGAGTAAGCTACTAGAAGTGAAAAATGAAAAAGCTTCACTCAGACAAAAAATGCTAGGGGCTGCCATAGGTGTTATAAGACGACATATGCAACATGCTGAGGGTGGTGACAATGCAAATGTTGCCGGACAACCCACAGTGAGGAGACAGAGAAGAGTGTACAGGCCCAGGGTCACCTACCAGGGGTTACATGAGCTGGAGATAGTGGAGCGCTATAGAGTGGACAGAGACCTCCTGCAGCAGATTGTGGAGCTGTGCAGGCCACGCCTCACACACAGAACCAACAGAGGGGAACCCATCCCAGTGGAAACCAAGGTATGTGTTGGCCTAAGAATACTAGCAACAGGTACCTTCCAGAGACCAACTGGTGATATGATGGGGATATCACAGGCATCAGCATCCAGGGTACTGCACCAGTTCATGGATGTCATGTCAGCACATGTCGGTGATCATGTATATTTCCCCAATTCCCGTGAGGTATTGGCCAGCAATATGCGTCTCTTCCAGCAAATAGCTGAATACCCTGAGGTAGTGGGCACAATAGACTGCACGCTTATACGCATCAAAGCACCAGCCAGTGAGTTGGATAGGACCTACATTAACCGCAAGGGCTTCCCCTCCAACTGCCAGGTTCTGTGTGATGTCCAGGGCATAATAATGAATGTGTGTGCTGGCTGCCCTGGAAGCTACCATGATTCCCATATCTGGCATCTGACGCAGCTGTACCAGACATTTGCCAATGGGGACATCCCACATGGTCACCTACTGGGGGATGCTGGCTATGCACTGGAGCCGTGGCTGATGACACCCATCAGAAACGCACATACACCTGAACAGGAACGCCATAATGAGGCACACGCACAAACACGTAATGTAATAGAGCATGTGTTTGGGCTGCTCAAGTCACGGTTCCGGTGCTTGGACACATCTGGTGGAGCCTTGCAGTACTCACCAACTACATGTACCCAAATTGTCATGGTATGTGCTATGCTACATTATATGATTCTGCGAAAACAGCTGCAGCAGGACCAGCATAGGCCCGGCCCAAACAGCCCCCCACCATTGCCAAGGCCATCACAGGCAGAGCGTGACTCGGAGGAGGAACAACCTGAGCCTGCCCCAGTAGGCAGAAGAAGGCGTGCCCAGTATGCCTTGGCCTTGGCAAAGAGGCAACGCATAGCACATACACTGGCTCAGTAGGAACCCTGGAAATAATACCTCTCTCTGACCACACATATAGTAAAAGAGATGCCTAAGTTGACACAACCTGCTTTCAAACATGTACAGGGAGTGTAGTATGTGCATCCAACATAGGCAGCCCTGCAACACCACCTGAGGCATGATTGCCATGTGTTAAGCAATGTAACACCATGTAGTATATGCAAACTTGATGACCCTGAGTAACATCCCACCCTCACCAAGCATGATGCCACAATATGAAGACAAGATGATCAATTACAACAATTGGCTTAAGTATTTTTTATTTTATTTTATTTTACATTTGTTGACCGGGCTAGTCTAGCTGGATATATGTCCATTTTCAGTAGAGGCCCGGGGAGATAAGCTCCAAAAATTATAATCTCTAATTATACTAAGTAAAAACCATTAAAGAACTACATGTAAAGTAAATAGTACAATAGTTATGGAATAACAAAAGAATTGTAGCTCATGACATACATGGAGAATACAATAACATGTACAGAGAGTAGGGATATAGGAAAATAAGATGACAAGTAGATATTTAGAAGGAGTTAGGTCAGTTGATCCTGATTTGACATAGAAATTGGGAAATTGCAGATGTGAAGTAAAGTCAAGGGTGAAGTAAAGTTAGTCAGGATTAGTACAGGGGCACAGCTATTGTGTTTTGAGGTATAGCTTGAGTTTCTTTTTAAAGGGAGATTTTGAGGGAATAGATGAAAGTTCAGAGGGAAGCAGGTTCCAATCTTTTCCAACAGTGTTAGAGAAAAGGGAGTCTCCGGCCTTGTTGTTTGACTTGACAGTGTCTATAAGAAGTTTGTGTGCAGATCTTAGGGACTTTAGGTTATGGTATGGACGAATCAGACTGGATAGTATAGGTGTTTTGTCAGGTTGATACAGAATTTGATGGGCTATGCCAAGTTGGTTAATTTTTAGTTGCTGCCAATATTCCAGCCAGCCTAGTTGTTTTAAATTAGTACAGTGGTGGGTTCTGTAGGGGTTTCCTGTGGCAAATCTGGCTATGTTGTGGTGGGAGATTTCTAGTTTTGACAGATTCCTTTTTGATAAGTTGGTAAATATGGGAGAGGCATAGAGAAGGGGTGAGATAAGGTGGGAGTGGGCGATAGTTGTTCTAGATTCTGGAGTGAGGAAAGGTTTGATTCTGTAAAGAGAGCCTATTTTCTTGTTAATGGTTTTAAGTGTGTTGTCAATATGGGTATCAAAGTTAAGGTTGTTGTCAATGGTAATGCCTAGTAGTTTGGTAGTAGACTCTTGTGATATAGGTTTGCCATTTTTTGATGTTATAGTAAAATCAATGTGGGGAGATTTGCTGGAAGGTGTAAAGAGGAGCAGTTTAGTTTTTTTAGGGTTAAGTAGTAGACAGTGCTGGGAAAACCATTCTTCTACAGAGTTAAATATGTGTTGTGTGAGGGTGTGAAGGTCTGATACAGATGTGGCTGAGCAGATTAGTGTTGAATCGTCTGCGTATTGTATACATGTAGCTTGGGGAGCAACTTGGTGTAGGTCATTGATAAATAAAGAAAATAGGAGGGGACCTAGTATAGACCCTTGTGGGACACCAATGTTGACAGGTAGTTGGGAGGATAGAGTGAAGTTCCAGAGTACTGCTTGATGTCTGTTACTTAAGTAGGACTTAAACCAGTTAATAGATTGGGTATCAATTGATAAGGATTGAAGAATGCGTATGAGTATTTGGTGGTTGACCATGTCAAAAGCTTTGGATAGATCTAAGAAAAGTGCAGAGGAAAGGGTGTTGTTGCAATTTTTGTTGATTGTGTCTGTAAAGGAGAGGAGGGCAGTGGTGGTACTGTGGGATGGTCTGAAACCATGTTGGGTGTTAGAGAGTAGGCTATTTTGGAGAAGGTGGTAAAGCAGTTGCTTGTGGATGCACCTTTCCATAATCTTAGATAAGGGCTTAAAGAAGGGCTATAGGGCAATTAGAGATTTCAGTAGAATTTCCACCCTTATGAAGTGGGATAATATGGGAGATTTTCCAAAGTTTAGGCACATATCCTTCAGTGATGGTTCTGTTTATCAGTATTGAAACTGGGAAGGCTATTGATTTAGCTAATTGCAAGTATTCCCATGGGTAATAGGTCAGCAGAGGGAGTACATGGTTTGAGTTTTTGAGAAGGAGAGAATATAAGTTGTGGCGACAGGTTAGAAGCGAAATGGTGGGGGTGGGTTTAGGTTGCCATTAGACATGTTTGTGTTTTTGATGGGGAGTTGACTTGCTAAGGTTTGAATAGTTTCGGTAAAGAAGGAATTAAAGGAATTTGCTGTTTGGTTGGGGTTACTTATGTCAGAGCCTTGTGGGCTGGGTGTGACAGGTTTACTTGGCTGTAGTAATTGATTTATGTTTGCCCAGAACTTTGTGGGTTATTTTGGTGAGTATGTTGAGGTTTCAGGTAGTAGTTTTTTTTATCGTTCATTATTGCTTTTTTGGTCTCATTTCTCAGTTGCTTAAAGATTTGGTAGTCTGCTGTGTTTTTAGTTAAGCGGGATTTGTTCCAGGCTTTATTTCTGAGAGTGATTTTTTGTTTGGTTTCAATTGAGAGCCAGGGGGCAGATTTAGTTCTGATTCTAATGGGGCATGTGGGGGCATGGTAATTGAGTATGGTCAGAAACTTAGCATTAAAGAAATCTACAGCTTCATCAAGAGAAAGGTGTTTTAAAGGTGTCCAGTTACATGCTATCAGTTCATTGTGAAATAGTTCCAAGTTCAAATTTTTTTTGGATCTGATTGTTCTGGTTATGCTTTGGGTAGGAGGGTTGGTTTTGAGCCTGATGATGTAGGTTAATAAGTGATCACTTATATCATCAGGGAGGGTTCCTGTTTCATAAGTATGGGGTTGATTGGTGAGTATCCAGTCTATGGTACTTTCCTTTTTGTTAATTTTATTTATTCTAGTGGGGGAGGTAATGGTCTGAGAGAATCCATAAAGGTTAATATGGCTAGTAGGTTGTTTGTTGTTACAAGATTGCCAATCGATATTAACGTCACCTAGGATGATTGTTTCTTGGGGTAAGTTTAGTGATAGCCAACAAAGGATCTTTTCTATGGTGGAAATGTTATTTCCTGGGGGAATGTAAATGCAGATAATAAAGATTGATTTGACTGTGTTTATTTCAAGTTTGGTAATAAGAATTTCAGCATTAGAATCCTGGGGAGGTTTTTTGTGGAACGTGGTTATTTGAAGGCTAGATTTAAATAAGATAGCTATACCACCACCTTTTTTAGATTCTCTGTCGAGACGTAAGATATTATAGCCAGGAGGAATGATTTCGCTGTCTTTTGTTGAGTGTTTTAACCAGGTTTCTGTTAGACAAATAATATCAAGAGTACAGTTCTAAGAGAGCATGTAGTTGAGTTGTTTTATTATTAATACTACGTATGTTAAGGTTAGCTATTGAGAGTGAGTTATTGGGTTTTCTAAGTAGTGGGTTATCAGTGGGGTTTAGGTTACTGGATTGATTTAAGGATGAGTCAATTGGACCTGGGTTTGGGTGAATATCTCCATTTCTAAGTGAGAGGAGTAGGGTTAGGTAGGCAGTGTTTGTATATCTACTATGTGGAAGGAGTATTCTTCTGGGATAAGGGTATACATGTTTAATGTGGGTTATTCTATGATATCTAGGTAAAAGATAGCTAGGTATGGAAGTTATGTTGATGTGATGGTTGAGGTAGATATGAATTAAGGAGAAAGTTTGTTTATCTGGTTTGTTAAGGTGTGAGTGTAGTGGTTGTTCATAGGAGGTAGTAAGGTGTGCTAATATTAGAGTGAGAGAAAGAGAGAACACAAATATGGTATGTTTGAGTACTAGGGTGGGGAGTTTATACATTTTAAAGGTGGATATTAACTTTAGTTGCTAGTACAAGTGATGTGGGTGTGGTATTGTTAGACAAGTTAAGTGGTATAAGTGAAAGGGTGTGGTTAAGGAATGAAGTATAGGGAGAAAAGAGAGATGAATGGTTAGTTGTGGTTGGGTTGTAATTGGAGGAGAGGGGGTGTGGTTAGGTAGGTATATATGTGGATGTACTGGGGGTGGGTGGAATTTGGGGGTAGGGGAGCGGAGTGAGCCCACAGGGCGAACGGAGCGGGACTCAGCAGGTAAAGAAAGATTCTCAAAGGGGATCCAATGCCTGTCAGCCTGGGATGACATGCTGAGCAAGACACTATGCTCCACTAGGGATGGCTTGCAGCTATCACCCCTGGCCTTTTGGATACTGGCAAAGGTTGTTGTCACCCCCATAGTGCCTTGAATAGGTAAGGCTCAAAACACAAACCCACCTCCATAGGTATCACAAGGGATACGAAAGTAGAAGTAATGCTACCCAATGCCAGAAGTCTAAACTGCAAGATGCATGCAGTCCAAACTCTCCTCAGCATGGAGAATGTTGATATCTGTGCAGTAACAGAAACCTGGTTCAAGGCTCATAAGAGCACCCTAGCACTACCAGGTTACACCTCATACCATGCTTTACAGCCCCAGAACATGGAACAAACTACAAAAGGAGGGTAAGTATCAATAATTGTCAAAGATACCCACACTCCCAGGTTGGTGCCACAGCATGAAGCAGCACAGACTATCCACGTGCAAGTAACAGTGGCTAAACCTGCCTCCCAGTTCGTAGCCTGTTACACACAACCCTCCTAAATCCAGGAACCCCACTTGGCCTACTTGAGAACACATGAAAATATGAAGGTCTCTCCAAACCACATTATATTGGGCGACTGCAACTACCCAAACATAGACTGGGAGCATTATTCTAGCTCCAACACCCTAGACCAAAGGTTCCTAGAATTCATAAACCAAAATGCTATGGAACAACTTGTCACCACTCCCACAAGAGGGGTAAACATACTGGACCTGATAATCACCAACATGGGGACTCTATGGCCAAGACGAGAAGTGTATCCCTCACTGGTAAGATCAGACCATAGAGTAATCTCACTGGATATTCACATCCTGACCCCAGTCCCTGGCCAGAAAACCACAGTGAAAAACATGTGTAAAGCAAATTATGCACTCCTCCAAACTGAGGTGGAATCCATTAAAGCCCTTGTGCCTGTGGAAAATATGGCCCAGACCTCAGAACCCTTTATAAATGCATGGTATGAACACCTTCAGGAATGCATGGATTATGCAATCCCAGATAAAACCAAGACCCAATCCTCCAAAGGCAGGCATCCTGTCTGGTGGACCCCAGCCATCAACAAACCATGCAAGAGAAGGAGGAAGCTACTACATGATAGAGCAAAACCCAAAAAGGGAAGGCATCACTGATCAGTATTATGACAAAAAACTATGGCCACACATAAAATCCTCTAATGCCAGCTACGAGATAAAAATTGTACAGGACACTAAGGATAACCACAAGGCTTTCTTTACTGATGGTAGGAACCTGGGTGGGAATTCCCAGATATACTCAGAATTAGTCCAAAATGACAAGCAATACACCAAACCCACATACATTGCCAACATCCGACCTGACAGGTTCAGTGAAAACTTCTCTCCCACCCCCACCAAAAGGCCGAACATCTATCCCAGCAGAGTGCTGGCCCCCTGACATTGCAGATGCTCAGGTAACAGCCAGCATCTCCAAAGCAAAACACACAGCATCAATGGGACCAGATGGTGTCCCGGGCTGCGTCCAACATGAAGTCCAAGAAGAATTGAACACCAAATAAAACTACTGCTCAATCTCAGCCTTACCACATGATATGTACACAAAGAGCAGTGTACAGCAACAGTTGTCCCTCTCCACAAAGGTGGTGCCTGAATGGATACTACAAACTATCACCCCAGAATCCTGACTAGCTTGGTCTGCAAAGCTATGAAAAGGATCATCTTGGACCTCCGAAATAAAGATATTGGGGACCTACCGACACTGGACCCTACCCAGTGTGGCTTACTTAATGGCAGATCCTGCCCCTTAAACCTGGTTGAGTCATTTGAAACAGTCACTGAGGCCATTGATGAGGGGAAGGTGGTCCACACAGCCTACCTGGACCTTGCAAAAGCCTTCCATACAATACCCCACTTGGTCATTATAGATAAGCTCACCAGCTTAAATATAAACCCCTATGTCACTAGATGGGTTGCAAAACGGCTCAAGGACAGAACTGACATGGTCAGAAATGCGGGAACCATGTCAGAGTCCAAACCAGCTACAACTGGCATCCCACAAGGCTCGGTCCTGGGACCCCCCTTGTTTGGTACATATTTCTCGGAGGTGCAGGCCAACATGGATGGACTGTGTCTGAACAAGTTTGCAGATGACTACAAACTGGGCGCCATATCTGACCCTCCAGCTGACACAAGCATCCTACAAAAGGGCCTCATAGAAACAGACAACTGGTGCCAGAGCCATGTCATCAAGCTAAACGCAAAAAAGTGTATAGTCATCCCCTTTGGAAAAACAGTAAGTGCCCACCAATTACCACATAGGTGGTAACCCATTAAGTACAGAAGAAGTAATAAGAGACCTGGGGACACAAGTTGATAGAAATCTTGCATTTGACAACCATGTGGCCGTAGTGGTTATAATAACATGTCATATACCCACCTAATCATGAAGGTATTCACATCTGCATCAGGGGAGGTCATCGTGCCTCTTCAGTCATCCTTCATCAGGCTCACAATTGAGTACAATGCCCCTTGTGGGATGTACCTTAGCAGACACCTCCAGCAACTGGAAAGACCCCAAAAGTACATCACCAGGAGGATCAAAGGGCTATTGGCAAAGGCTCTTGCTACCCCCATAATGCCTTTTTTAGGCAAGGCTCAAAAGACAAACCCACCTCCATAGGTATCACAAGGGATAAGAAACTAAGAGTGATGCTACTCAATGCCAGAAGTCTAAACCTCAAGATGCACGCACTCGAAACTCTCCTTAGCATGGAGAACATCGATATCTGTGCAATAACAGAAACCTGGTTCAAGGCTCCCAAGAGCACCTCAGCACTACCAAGTTATATCTCTTACCATGCTTTCCGGCCCCAAAACTTGGACCAAACCACAAAAGGAGGGGGAGTATCAATATTTGTCAAAGATACCCACACCTCCAGGCTGGTGGAACAGCACGAAGCAGCAGAGACTATCCATGTGCAGCTAACAGTGGGTAAAACTGCCTTCCAGTTTATAGACTGCTACAGACCACCCTGCCAAACCCAGGAAACCCACTCGGCCTTCCTGAGAACACTGGACAATATGAAGGTCTCTCCAAACACCATTATATTGAGCGACTTCAACTACCCAAACATAGACTGGGAGCATTACTCTAGCTCCAACACCCTAGCCCAAAGTTTCCTAGAATTTATAAACTCAAATGCTATGTAAATACTTGTTACCACTCCCACAACAGGGGAAAACATACTGGACCTGATCATCAGCAACATGGCGACTCTATGCTCCAGACCAGAAGTGTATCCCTCACTGGTAAGATTAGACCATAAACTAATCTCACTGGATATTCACATCTCAACCCCACCCCCTGCCCTGAAAACCACAGTGAAAAACTTCTCTAAAGCAAATATCACACTCCTCAAAACCAAGGTGGAATCCTTCAAAGCCCCCGGGCCTGTGGAAAATACGGCCCAGACCGCAGAATCCTTTATAAACACATTCTATGAACACCTTCAGGAATGCATGGATCATGCAATCCCAAATAAAACCCCAGACCCAAACCTCCAAAGGCAGATGTCCTGTCTGGTGGACCCCAGCCATAAACAAACTAGACAATAGAAGGAGGAAGCTACCACATGATAGAGCAAAATCCCAAAAAGGGAAGGCATGTCTGATCAGTATTAGCAAAAAACTACGGGCACTCATAAAATCGTCTAAGGCCAACTTCGAGAGAAAAATTGCACAGGACACTAAGGATTATCACAAGGCTTTCTTTAGTTATGTTAGGAACCTGGGTGGGAATTCCCAGATATGCTCAGAATTAGTCCAAAATGACAAAAAACACACTGAACCCACAGACATTGCTAACATCCTAGCTGACAGGTTCAGCACACACTTCTCCCCCCCTCCCCACCAAAAGGGCAAACATCTATCCCAGCAGAGTGCTGCCCCCCTGACATCTCAGATGCTCAGGTAAGAGCTGCCCTCTCCAAAGCAAAAAACACAGCATCAATGGGACCAGACAGTGTCCCGGGCTGTGTCCTACATGAACTCCAAGAAGAGCTAAACCTAAACATAAAACTACGGTTCAATCTCAGCCTTACTACAGGATATGTACCCAAAGAGTGGCGTAAAGCAACAGTGGTCCCTGTCCACAAAGGTGGTGCCTCAACGGATCCTGGAAACTATTGCCCCATAAGCCTGCCTTGATTGGTCTGCAAAGTTATGGAAAGGATCATCATGGACCTCATAAATAAAGATATTGGGGACCTACAGACACTGGATCCTACCTAGTTTGGCTTTGTGTAGGGCAGATTCTGCCTCTTAAACCTGGTTGATTTCTATGAAACAGTCACCAAGGCTATTGACGAGGGGAAGGTGGTCCACACAGCCTACCTGGACCTCGCAAAAGCCTTCGATACAATACCTCACTCGGGCATTATAGATAAGCTCACCAGCTTAAATATAAACCCCTATGTCACTAGATGGGTTGCAAACTGGCTCAAGGACAGAACCCACATGATTAGAATTGCTGGAGCCATGTCGGACTCCAAACCAGTTACAAGTGGCGTCCCACAAGGCTCAGCCCTGGGACCTCTCTTGTTCGGCATATATTACTCAGAGGTACAGGCCAACACGGAAGGACTGTGGCTGACCAAGTTTGCAGATGACTGCAAACTGGGCGCCATAATCGACTCTCCAGCTGACACAAGCATCCTCCAAAAGGGACTCATACAAACAGACAACTGGTACCAGAGCCATGGCCTCAAGCTAAATGCCAAAAAGTGTATAGTCATCCTCTTTGGCAAAAACAAAGTGCCCACAAATTACCACATAGGTGGTAATCCATTAAGTACAGAAGAAGTAATAAGGGACCTGGGGACCCAAGTTGATAGCAGTCTCTCATTTGACAATCACGTGGCCAAAGTGGTTAGAAAAACATTTTATATAGCCCACCTAATTATGAAGGGATTCACATCTAGATCAGGGGAGGTCATCATGCCTCTTTACTCATCTCTCATCAGGCCCATAATTGAGTACAATACCCCTTTTGGGATGTACCTTACCAGACACCTGCAGCAACTGGAAAGACCCCAAAAGTACCTCACCAAGAGGATCAAAGGGCTCAAACAGATGCCATATGCTGCCCGGTTAAAGAAACTCCAGCTTTACTCAGTGGCATACCGCCTGCTCAGAGGCGATCTGTGCCGGATGTATGAAGCCATGTCCAACCCAGAATTAATGGACATGCTGCACCTCAGAAAATCCAAATCCCATCGAGCGACGCGCTCGAGAGACTTGAACCTCAGCACTGAAATAAATAGGACATGCTGGAGGGACAGATTCATAACCCAGAGGCTCCCTTCACTCTGGAATAAAATCCCAGTCCAGGTTAGGCATAGTCCCTCATTGACTCTCTTCAAGAGGAATCTTGATGAGTGTATGGGAGATTGTAGGTTTACCCTGGGTATCACTTTTATGTCACAGTTAGACAGAGGCACAGTATACTAACCTTGAAAAATGTCATGGCAAACACCAGTTAAAATGTGTGTTGAAGGACAAACGCACTCTGACTAGGATTAGAAATGCCCTAGGGTACATAGCCTAGTGTTTGTCAATGTCCACCCAAGTTGCGGAATACACTAGTAATGTTGGACAAGCCTGGTTTAAGTAGGCCATAGCTGAACAAAATGCAACATGGTCATACCTTACTCTGGTGTGCTCAGTATGAACATGTAAAGCAGTGATGGGACTCAAACCCAGGATACTGTGCACCAGACTGAAAGGACTGAACCACTACACTATGACAATATTACAGTGTTTGGTCAGTATGAAAGAATGTTGACAAGTGTATGCAAACTGTCCCATGGAAACCCTGCAGGAACAGCATAATCCCTGTTGGGTTCAGACACAAAGCAGTTGGGCAGTAAGAACACAACATGACTTCCAACACACACACTGTAAATGTCAACTATTGTTCAAGTTCACACACAACCACAAATGTAGTGGACCTCAGATCTCAACATATGGAAAGGTCACACTGGGCATGCTCACACACTTTGATAAATGAGACATATGCCAGGCAACAAACCATGGAAAGCCTGAACTGGGCATGCTCACACACTTAGGCCATGTCTCAGTATAGCAGTTGACCACACATATCTGGCGTTTGTATGTGTTAAGCCAGGAACCTCCCACAATGCAGCAGTCTTCCCAGTGCACACAGTTAAATGACAATAGAGACATAAGTAATATACTGGAACCCTGTCATGATCAAACATCTTCCACAGATACACAAGTTGTTCATAGAAACAGGGAAAGCTATGGCAATAAAGACCTGCAAACAGTTTATCAGCAACAAATATTGTGCATCCCAAACATAAACATATGGGTTCAGCGGTCAATACTAGGCTGTTTGCCCTAGGGAATACATAAGCCTAGCCAAAGAGTATTTGGCATCTGCCTCCTCAGTACAGTAGCCTACTGTGCCTCTGTAAAGTAGGTCCCAGAAGGCACCGTTTAAGGCTAGTTTGCTGTGCCTCTGTCAAGCAGGGACACAGTGGAGATCCCAGGGGTTGAATTTGCAATGTCACATCCATGTGGCTGGAGTTTGCTGGAAGAGGTTTGGCGAGGGGCTATGTCTAACATTAATTGGGATTCAATTCCAGACTGAGGGGAGCCTTATCTGTAGTGTCTGGGCAATTTCACTGTCAAAACTTGCAAGTGATGATTTTGAGGGATTGAAGTGTCTTGCCAATACTGTTCAGAGATGTCCTCCCTCTGTGGGATATTGCTCTGTTATGTATTAGCTCCCTTCTTCTGTTGTACAGCTTACATATGGCTGGTGTCACTCAGACAGGTCTCCTGTTGTGGAGGAGTCTTGGTTTTATTTGGGATAGCATGATCAATGAAAACCTGCAGGTGCTCATATAATGCATTTGTAAAGGATTCTGCAGATTGGGCTGTATAATCCTCCAGCACAGGGCCTTTGAAGTATTCCACCCAGTCTTCACAAGTGCAAAGTCTGCTTTTGAGAAATACTTTGTTAGCTGTGATGTCCTTGCCTGGGGGTGGGGATCGGATATGGACGTCCAGGGAAAGTTGGTTATGGTCATATCTTAACAGTGGTGGTCTACCTCTGGTGTGGAACATAGAGTCCCCATGTTGGTGATGATCAGGTCCAATATGTATTCCCCCTTGTGGCTGTGGTGACTGGTTCTGCCATAGCACATGGATTCACAAATTGTAGTGACTGTAGGGTGATGTTGTTGAGGCTTGAGTAGTTCCCCCAGTCAATATTCCTGTACCTGAAGTTAACCACTGTAATGGCGTATGTGAACACCTTCATATTCCACACTGTTCCCAGGGAAGCCAAGTGTGGTTCCTGGATATGGGAGGGGGTGGTCTGAACTACACACCAAACCAAAAGGCAGTTTTGCACAATGGCAGTTGTATATGTATGGCCTGTCATGCTTACTGCAGTGGTAACAACCCAGAGGTGTGTGTATCTGTGATGTATATAGGTTCATAGGTTCATACTAAGCTATCTGCCCTAGGGCATTTATAAGCCAAGCCAGAGTGTGTGTGGCTTTCGCCACCCCTTGGAATGAGAATACTCTGCCCATATAGGGTTTAGTTTACTGTGCCTCTGTGTAGTAGTGACACAGAGATGACCCCCGGGGTAAACCTACGAACTCCCATCCACTCGTCAAGATTTCTCTTGAAGAGAGTCAGTGAGGGGCTCTGCCTAATATGGACTGGGATTCTGTTCCACAGTGTAGGGAGCCTCTGGGATATGAATCTGTCCCTCCAGCACGTCCTATTTATTTCTGTGTTGAGGTTCAAATCCCTCGCTCTCGTGGCTCTTGTGGATTTGGATTTTTTGAGGTGGAGCATGTCCATTAATTCCGCATTGGACATGGCCTTGTACATCAGGCATAGATTGCCTCTGAGTAGGCGGTATGCGACTGAATAGAGCTGTAGTTTCTTCTGCCGGGCAGCATATGACATATGTTTGAGACCCTTGATCCTCTTGGTGAGGTACTTTTGGGGTCTGTCTAACTGCTGCAGGTGTTGGGTAAGGTACATCCCAAATGGGGCATTGTACTCAATTATGGGCCTGATAAGGGAAGAGTATAGGGGCATGATGACCTCTCTTGATCTAGATGTGAATCCTATCATGATAAGGTGGGTAATATAGAAGGTCTTCCTAACCACCTTGGCAATGTGAGTGTCAAATGAGAGATTACTGTCAACTTGGGTCCCTAGGTCCCTGATTACGTCTTCCGTACTTAATGGATTACCACCTATGTGGTAATTTGTAGGTAATTTGTTTTTCCCAAAGGGTATGACTATACAGGTTTTGGCGTTCAGTTTAAGGCCATGGATGTGGCACCAGTTATCCGTTTCTACGAGGCCTTTCTGAAGGATGCTTGTGTCCGCTGGAGTATCAATTATGGCGCCCAGTGTGCAGTCATCTGTGAACTTTGTCAGCCGCAATCCTCCTATGTTTGCTTGCACCTTGGAAAAATAAATGCTGAACAAGAGGGGTCCCAGGACTGAGCCCTGTGGGATACCGCTTGTAACTGGCTTAGAGTCTGACATGGCTCCAGCAATTCTGACCTTATGGGTTCTGTCCTTGAGCCAGTTTGCAACCCATCTTATGACATATGGGTTTACAGTTAAGCTGCTGAGCTTGTCTATAATACCCGAGTGGGGTATTGTGTCAAAGGCTTTTGCAAGATCAAGGTAGGCTATGTGAACTTCCTTACCCTCATCAATGGCCTTAGTGACTGTTTCAAAAAAGTCGACCAGGTTCAAAAGGCAGGATCTGCCCTTGACAAAGCCGAATTGGGTAGGATCCAGTGTCTGTAGGTCCCCAATGTCTTTGTTTATGAGTTCCATAATGATCCTCTCCATAGCTTTGCAGACCAGGCTCTTCAAGCTTATGGGGCAGTAATTTCCAGGGTCCGTAGAAGCACCTCCTTTGTTGAGTGGGACCACTGTTGCTGTACGCCATTCTTTGGGTACGTATCCTGTAGTAAGGCTAAGATTAAACAGCAGCCTTATGTGCGTGTTTAGTTCCTCTTGGAGTTCATGTAGCACGCAACCCGGGACACTGTCTGGTCCCATTGATGCTGTGTTTTCAGCTGTGGAGAGGGTGGCTCTCACCTGGGCATCTGAGATGTCAGGGAGGCTACACTCTGCTGGGATAGATATTTCTCCTTTTGTGGGGGGAGGGGGGTGAGACATTTGCACTGAACCTGTCTGCCAGTATGTTGCCAATGTCTGTGTGTTCAGTGTATTTCTTGTCATTTTGGACTACCTCTGAGCATATGTGGGAGTTTCCACCCAGGTTTCTAACATAACTGAAGAAGGCCTTGTGATTGTCTATAGTGTCTTTTGCGATTTTTCTCTCAAAGTTGGCCTTGGATGATTTTATGAGTGATCGTAGTTGTTTGCTGGTACTGATCAGAGATGTCTTTCCTTTTGGGGATTTTGCTCTGTCATGTAGTAGCTTCCTCCTCCTGTTGTACAGCTTGTTAATGGCTGGGGTCCACCAGACAGGACACCTGCCTTTGGGGGAATGGGTCTTGGTTTTATTTGGGATTGCATGATCCATGCATTCTTGAAGGTGTCCGTAGAAAGCGTTTATAAAGGATTCAGCGGTGAGGGCTGTGGTTTCCACTGGCCCAGGGGCCTTGAAGGGTACCACTTCAGTCTTAAGAAGTGTGAAGTCGGCTTTTGAGAAATTCTTCACTGTGGTCTTTGTGCTGGGGTGGGGCGGATGTGGATTTCCAGTGAGATTAATTTATGGTCTGATCTCACCAATGAGGGGTATACTTCTGGTGTGGAGCATTGTGTCCCCATGTTTGTGATGATCAGGTCTAGTATATTATCTCCTCTTGTCGGAGTGGTGACTAGTTGTTCCATCGCATTTGAGTTTATGAATTCTAGGAACCTTTGGCCTAGGGTGTTGGGGCTTGAGAAATGCTCCCAGTCTATGTTTGGGTAGTTGAAGTCTTCCAATATGATGGTATTTGGAGAGACATTCATACTCTCCAGTGTCTTCCAGAAGGCTGAGTGGGGTTCCTGAGTTTGAGAGGGTGGTCTGTAGCATGCTACAAACTGTAGGGCAGTTTTGCCTACAGTTAGTTGCACATGGATGGTCTCCAATGCTTCGTGCATTGCCACTAACCTGGAGGTGTGGGTATCTTTGATGAATATGGATACTCCCCCTCCTTTTGTGGTTCGGTCCAAGTTTTGGGGCCGAAAAGCATGATATGAGGTATAACCTGGTAGTGCTGGCGTGCTCTCAGGAGACTTGAACCAGGTTTCAGTTGCTGCACAGACATCGATGTTCACCATACTGAGGAGGGCTTTGAGAGCGTGCATCTTGAGGTTTAGACTTCTGGCGTTGAGCAGCATTACCCTTAGTTTTTTTCCACTTGCGTTTTCTAGGGAGGTGGGTTTGTCTTTTGAGCCTTGCCTAAAAAATGCACTATGGGGGTGGCAAGAGCCTTGGCCAATATCCGGAAGCCCAGAGGTGATAGGTGCAAGCCGTCCCTTGCGAAGCAGCGTGGCTTGTCAAGCATGTCATCCCAAGCAGACAGACATTGGATCCCCTTAGAATGACACCAGTAATTGAGCCAATTGTTAAAGCTGATCATTTTGTCTTTGTACTGTGGCATCATTCTTGGTGAGGGTAAGATGCTGCTCAGGGTCATATTGGCCTGGGCTACATAATCAGAGAGCTCCTCAGTGTCTCTTTTCATGTAGTCCAGGGACATATGTCTCAGGTCATTCACACCGGCATGGACAATGACTGAGTCATATTTGTACTTGCTTTGGAGTGACCTGAGTGCTTGTGTTATGTGGCGGATTCTAGCGCCCGACAGGCAGCTTACTGTAAGCTTTTCCTTGTTCAGTCTGGTGAGCGGACGTCAGTGTGTCTGACTATGGAGTCACCTATTACAACTGTATCAGGCATGTTGTTTGACCTTAAGGGCTGTGACTGTTTGGCACACTGACTTTGTGAACTATGTGTTGCATGTGCTATGTTTAGAGGTAGTGGTTGCTTGGATTTCTGCTTTGTAGGCCTCTGTTGTTTTGGTAGTTTTTAATTAGAGCCTCCAAGTATGTTGTTGTGTGTTTACGTGTTTGGTTTGCAGTTGTGATAGGTCTATGTGAGACTGGGTTTGTGGTATGTGTGGTTACCTTCTCCTCCTGACTGGTTTTGCCAGTACTGAGTCGAGAGAGCTCAGCCTCCAGTTTGGCTATATAGTTGCATCTCTCACATATATTTGTATTTGTTGGGAGGAGGAGAGGGTTGTCTGTACATGAGGCAGTTGTAACATTGCCTCAAGATTCCCAGATTCACCAGCTGAACTGGAGAGGACGCCAGTAATTGACCCTTCCACATGCTAGAACACTGTAAGGGATTGCTGTGTAACTATAGGGAATTGGGTACTCAAGGGGATTGTAGGTGGATGTAGTGCTTTCTTTTTAAGAGTGTTTTACCTGTGTGAAAATGCTTTAGGAGCAAGTGCTGGGCTTTTCAGATGGAGAATAGACTGTTTAGATTGAAAGTAGAGCAGTTCTAAGGGAAAAACTGAAGAGCATATGGATATGGATACACTCCCTGGTTGTGTTGTGTGTTACAAGTCCTGTGTTCACGAAGCATGGTATAAAACATAACCAGGCAGTGCTGATGTGCATATGTGACCCTGAACTAGGCGTCTGTTAATGCATATATATTGTTATCCCCCATACTGAGGGATGGTAATAGATGTACATACCTCTTTGTAAAAACTGATGTCAGCACCCTATAAATACTGCAGGAGAAGAAAAGCCACCCAATAATGCGAATAGTGCGCTGTGCTAATGCGTCTTTCTCAAGTATCATGACATAGTTAGGTAGGGGTTTGAATCCTGCAAATGCTTAGTGTGTGTGTGTGTGTGTTGGGGGAGAGCAGGGGGCGTGCATGTGTGTAATTCTCTTTGAAAGAGATGTCCCTTTTGACAACTGGAATAACACACTAGATGAAGTACATTCCTCTTTGTAAAGACTGATGATGTCAGCACCCTATAAGTACAGCAGGAGAAGAGAAGCCACCCAGTAACGTGAATAGCACGCTGTGCTAATGCGTCTCTCTTGTATCATAACATAATTAGGTAGGGGTTTGAATCCTGCAAATGCTCAGTGTGTGTGTTGGGGGGGTGTGCATGTGTGTAATTCTCTTTGAAAGAAATGTCCCTTTTGACAACTGGAATAACACACTACATGATGTACTTTCCTCTTTGTAAAGACTGATGATGTCAGCACTCCATAAGTACAGCAGGAGAAGGAAAGCCCCCCCCCCAGTAATACGAATAGCGTGCTGCGCTAATGCATCTTTCTCAGGTGCCATAACATAGCTAGGTAGGGGTTTGAATCCTCAAAAGCCATGTGTGTGTTTGTCACACAGTTTGCCAATGTGTGGTGGGTTTTGCTTTTATTATTGCATGACATATAATTATAACAGTAAGTGCAATGCACACATCAAGTATGTGTGTGCCACATACAGATATGTACCTGTGACCTTCAATAGTTCCTGTGTGTGAAGCCTGCCTCATATGAATACAGTTACCTGGCCAGCATGTCCTGCAGATTCCCAGACTGTACGCCATACATGTTTGTTGTTGTTGACAATGCAGGCTACTGCAGTGATCTGTGTCCTAGGCCAACTAGATGACACACACTCATGAAAGCTGTGATATATTAATGTGGGTGAGGGTTCATGTCTGGAGTATATGTTACACATGTTATAACACAGCAAAGTCTGTGAGTAATGGACATCCAGTGTAGGTATATGGCAATTGTTGCTGATATGCATAAAGACACCTTCTTGCTTAGGCGATACACCAAGGGACTGAACAATACCTTTGGAAATGTGAATATCACAGGATAGACAAGAAAACACTTGTCCATATGTAGACACCATTACCTGTTCTACATGATGGGTGCTGCCACCTACATGGCATTACTGGAATACTATGTTAAGTACATGCTGATGACAAAGTTACAGTTGCGTTACAGTAATACAGCATGGCTTGGACAACAGGTATCTATCTGTATGATACCCTTCCGGTGGTCATGTGTGTCATGTGCAGACTGCATTGTAGGCCACTGTACACATTTCCAGTCGTGGATGAACATATCACTAGTGTGTTGGCATGTACGTGAGACTGCTATATGCCAAACAGTATTCTTCCCAGGGATGTGTGGGGCTCAGTAAGAATGGCTACTGGTATAGTGTAGTACTGCAGGGATATCACTGACACTGGGTTTCCTACATCTTTGTATCAGTTGAGGATACATCATGTAATAGGTTCATAGGTTCATACTAGGCTATCTGCCCTAGGGCAGTTATAAGCTTAGCCAGACTGTGTTTGTCTTTCGCCACCCATTTTAAATGTATTTTCATATGGCCTTTTTCCAGGTTAGTATACTCAGCCTCTGTGTAACAGTGACACAGAAGTGAAACCCAGGGTAAACCTACAATCTCCCATGCACTCAGCAACAGTCCTCTTGCAGAGAGTCATTAAGGGACTCTCCCTAACCTGGATTGTGATTTTATTCCAGAGTGAAGGGAGCCTCTGGGTTATGAATCTGTCCCTCTAGCATGTCCTATTTATGTAAGTGCTGAGGTGCAAGTGTCACGAGCGCATAGCTCCATGGAAATTGGATTTCCTGAGGTGCAGCATGTCCATTAATTCCAGGTTGGACATGGTTCTATATGTCAGGCATCTGTTGTAGCCTCTTTTGATCCCCCTGGTGAGGTACTTTTGTGGACTTTCCAGTTGCTGCAGGACAGGTCTCCGGTAAGGTGCACCACAAAAGGGGCATTGTACTCAATTATGGGCCTGATGAGGGATGACTGAAGAGGCACGATGACCTCCCATGATCTAGCTGTGAATCCCTTCATGATTAGGTGGCCTATATAAACTGTCTGTGTAACCACTACAACCATGTGGTTGTCAAATGAGAGTTTGCTATCAACTCGGGTCCCCAGGTCCCTAATCATGTGTACAGTACTTAATGGTCCAGGTAGGCTGTGTTAAACACCTTCCCCTCGTCACTGGCCTTGGTGACTGTTTCAAAGACATCGACCAGGTTTAAGAGGCAGGATGTGCCCTCAGCAAAGCCGAACTGGGTAGGATCCAGTGTCTGTAGGTCCCCAATAGCTTTATTTATGAGGTCTATGATAATCCTTTCCATAGCTTTGCAGACCAAGCTAGTCAGGCGTATGGGGTGATAGTTTCCAGGATCCGTGGAGGCACCACCTTTGTGGAGAGGGATCACTGTTGCTGTACGCCACTCCTTGGATACATATCCTGTATTAAGGCTGGGACTGAACAGTAGTTTTATGTTTGTGTTTAGTTCTTCTTGGAGTTCATGTAGGATGCAGCCTGGGACACTGTTTGCTCCCATTGATGCTGTGTTTTTGCTTTGGAGAGGGCGACTGAGCATCTCAGATGTCAGGGGGGCATCACTCTGCTGGGATATGTATTTTCCCTTGTGGTGGGGAGGGGGGTGAGATGTTTGTGCTGAACCTGTCAGCAACGATGTTGGCAATGTATGTGGCTTAGGTGTATTCCTTGTCATTTAGGACAACTTCTGAGCATATCTGGTAATTCCCACCCAGATTCACAACATAAGTAAAGAAAGCCTTGTGATTATCCTTAGTGTCTTGTGCAATATTTCTCTTGAAGCTGGCCTTAGACGATTTTATGAGTGCCCATAATGTTTTCAAAATACTGATCAGAAATGCCTTCCCTTTCTGGGATATTGCTCGATCATGTAGTAGCTTCCTCCTTCTATTGTTTTCTGTTATGTGGCTGGGGTCCACTAGAAAGGATGCCTGTCTTTGGAGGATTGGGTCATGGTTATATTTGGAATTGCATGCTCTGTGCATTCCTGAAGGTGTTCATAGAATGCATTTATAAAGGATTCAGCAGTGTGGGTCAGCGTATTTTCCACAGGCCCGGGGGCTTTGAAGGATTCCACCTATGTCTCGGTTTTGAGGTGTGTGGAATTTGCTTTAGACAACTTTTTCATTGTGGTTTCTGGCCAGGGGCTGGGGTTGGTATGTGAATATACAGTGAGATTACTCTATGGTATGATCTTACCAGTGAGGGATACACTTCTGGTCTGGAGCATAGAGTCCCCATGTTGGCGATGATCTGGTGCAGTATGTTCTCTCCTCTTGTGGGAGTGGTAACAAGTTGTTCCATAGCATTTGAGTTTATGAATTATAGGAACCTTTGGCTTCCAGGGGGTGTTGGAGCCTCACAGTAATGCTCCCAGTCTATGTGTGGGTAGATGAAGTTGCCCAATATAATGTTGTTTGGAGACACCTTCATATTTACATGTGTTCATAAATGTACAAGTGGGTTACCTGGGTTTTAGGAGGGTGGTGCTGTAGCAGGCTATGAACTGGAAGGCAGTTTTACCCACTGTTAGTTGCACGTGGATAGTCTGTGATGCTTCATGCTGTGGCACCAACCTGGGGGTGTGGGTATCCTTGAAATCTGTTGATACTCACCCTCCTTTCATAGTTAGTTCCATGTTTTGGGGCTGTAAAGCATGGTATGAGGTGTAGCCTGGTAGTGCTAGGGTGCTCTTGGGAGCCTTGAACCAGGTTTCTGTTACTGCGTAGATATCAACATTCTCCATGCTGAGTAGAGTTTGGACTGCATGCATCTTGCGGTTTAGATGTCTGGCATTGAGTATCATTACTTCCAGTTTCTTATCCCCTGTGATACCTAAGTGTAGGTGGGTTTGTGTTTTCAGCCTTACTCACCAGAATGCAAACATGTGCAGACACATTACACTTTTGGAATTAACACTGGTGTATGCTAACACTACAATGACAATCATACTGTTAATGCATCAGGCATGCTAGGATATACCCACATTGATATCATTACACTGTACTGTAAACAACATGATAATATTACTACAGTGTTATGTAGTCACCCTGTACATCAGCACCATGCTGTCCTGTTCCTGCATCAGTGTTACAGATTGTGTGAGGTGGGCACGAGTTTCATCATATGCACAGGGTGTGTACTGGTATGCCAGAGTCTGGCCATTAACACATCCAATCAACATGTATGTGTGTGTGTGTTAGTGAGGACAACAGTACAAAATGGGAACAATGTTACGATGCAGTGTGTGTGTATGTGTTGGCCCTAGGTGTTAGCATTATGCATGTGTGTATGGATGCACACAGTTCCACCACATGGCTGCCATATACGGGTGTTTGTGGACAGCCACAGACTGTACCTGCCAGGTCATACAGATCACTGTCTCTGGCCACAGACATGGTACCTGTTAACACTGGCAGGAGTGCCTACGGACGTATCAGGTACTAAACCAGACTGGGTACTGTCATCAGAAGCAGTTGGTTGATGACTGGACACATGTCCCTGCTGGAACTGTCCAGAGCCACGTGCACATGGTCTTCTAGGGCGGTCTGATGACAGCACAGACCCAGCATTGCTCGGGCTGGTACTGGCACTATGGGAGCAGCTGCGGGTTTGTTGTTGTCCGAGACGACTGCCAGCTGGTGATGTTGCTGGCACTCTACGGTCCACGTCGATGCCTCCTCAACCATCCTGCATTGCCCTGGTCTCCATGGACATGTAGTTGTGGGACCAGATCTAATGTGTCCCCAATGTCTGTCAGTGACCTCGCCCGAGCAGTATGGATGGCAGCATGGCGTCACGCATAGTGTCATTCATAGCAGTGCGATGCGCTCTAAGTTCTGAAACCCTGTCTGGTGTACCGTTGCCCATACGTGCCTGTGTCTGCATTACAGCCCGGAACATAGCTGAGGTTGAAAAGACCTCTGTGGGCACATCTGACAGGGAGCGAAGTACGACAACGGATGCTCCCACGAGAACCCCTGGACATCTGCCTGTGTGGTACCATGACCAGGACTGTGGCCATGGCTACTGTGAGGGATGCATGTGCCACTGATACCATTACCCTGGTCCATGCACTTTCTTATGATTAAGGACAGGCTCACCAACTTTGAGGGCAAAATCAAGGAAAGGAGGCTCAAAAACCTGAGAAGGGACATGGCCCTCTCCAACAAGGAATGCTGTCTTACATTAGACAGAGTCAGTCCATCAGAAAGCCAGAACTCCACAGGGGTCACGTTAAGTACCAACACCGCACCATTAGGCACTGGCCCTTCTCAGGGCCCGCCTTGATAACCAGGTCCTTCTGGGACCTTCACCACTAGGATTTGAGGAGGCTCCAGACACCACCGTATTGTGGACACCTGCAGGGGACCCAGGCCGCTGCAGGAATGCGGTGACTCCCTGGAGATACAAGCTTGGACACCCCAGGGCAGCCAGGCCCCTCCCTCAGGATAGGCATCAAGACCGGCCCACAGGGACCCAGAGACCCCACCTCAAAGGGACCCATTTCACGCCTTAGAGGTGGCCTACACCCACCACACTCCCCACAGTATCAGCGGGAAGGAGGAGCACAACTGGCAAGGCAAGAGGGACTTGAGAATTTCTCGAGGCAGCCACTTTACCCGAGAAGAGGCTGGGGGCCAGTGGAACCACTCTCCAGAGACACCCACTCTCAGTGGGGAGCTACGGGTTCTGCGAAACCTCACTTTCGTCCTCAGGGTCAGTCAGTCTCCCAAAATGATAATGGACCTCACGACTCTTCACGAGGAAACTGGCTTAAGCTATATTTCTACCAACATGGTAAAAAGAGACCCGACCTCAGGACCCACTTAGACTGTTCCAACTAGTAAATTCAAAAACCGACGCTTTTGCCCCTCCCAACCCCGGTCATACAAGCTTTTCCAGGACAAATTGCTTGAACTTGAGATCCGTTACTCTTATGCAGCGAGGAAAAAAGTTTTTACTTTTAACAAGGGAAGAATATGGCCCTCAGTACTCAGCTCAGACCCTTAGAGAAGGGTTGAAACTGACAAGGGTGAGGGATACTGATGACAGGCCTGCACCCTCCTACAATGACAAGCTCCGGTATGCTCAACGACTACCAGTATTATGACCAGCGTAGATCACAACCAAGGGTACGGCGGCATCTGAGGACATCAGAGCAGAAATCCTAGGCTAGAGGATTTGGACCTAGTGTGAAGGGGCTCGCGATTCTTCTCCATCCACCACACCCAAGGATTCCCCAGTTCTTTGGGATACCAAAGCCACACAAAAACCTGGCAGACCCTCCATATAGACCTGTAGTAGCCAGCGGAGGTTCTGTCATGGAAACCATAGCTCTCTACCTGGACTTCCACCTAAAACCTCTCACAGAAAACAACAGGTCCTTTATTTTAGACTCTATGGACTTCCTCAACAAGATCAAGGACATAGCCATAGACAGAGACTGGATCCTGGTCACCATCGATGTGGAGTCCCTTTACACGGTACTCCCACATGACTTCTGCATTGCAGCCATGGCTGAAGCCTACATGAAGGACCACACGGCCATACCAGGGGAAGTGGACCACCTGGGTAGGCTCCTCTCCCTGCTCCTCAAGAACAATTTTTTCCACTTCAATGGGCACTACTATCGCCAGAGCACTGGGATCGCTATGGGAGCGGCTATGGCCCCGAGTTTGGCAAACACGACACTAAGGAAGTGGGAGCAGGACCACGTACACGGTTCCACCTTTTTTAACAACATAGCATGCTACGACAGGTTTATCGACATTTTCCTGGTTTGGAAGGGTAACCAAGTTGAACTGGAGGAATTCCTCATTTATATCAACAACACCACTGCATTCCTGCGTTTTACCAGCAAACAAAGTACAGAGGAGATCGAATTTCTGGATCTTTACCTGAGGAAGAAACAAGGCTCCACCATATAACACACAACCTCTATCAAAAACCCACTAGGGTAAACTTTTTTCTGCACGCCACCAGTATGCAGCCCTTCAAACAGAAGGTGAGCGTGATTAAATCCAAGGGATCCGTATAGCACGAGTCACCCAGAACCTGACGGATTTCTTGACCAACATTCGAAAGCTACAAATGGACTTTTTAGCCCAAGGCTACTCAGAAGGGCTAATCAACAGGATCCTGACCCCATCACAGCCAACTTGGCCCTAGGGCT